>NC_056733.1:1165595838-1165638338 GCF_019279795.1 Protopterus annectens | reverse complement strand
ATCTGTGATTAAAACTTAACCCTCAAGCAGCCCTTTCAGTGCTGCTTGCCTTAGTTTTGTATCACTTGAGCCCCACCTGTTTATTTGCATCTCTATACATTCCCCTTCATTGTATCTCTCTACTCTAATCTGTGCACAAACTGACTACTAATAAATAAGTCAATGTGAAGATACATTCCTAACCTTAATAAACTTTGCTGTCTCTTCTCTCCTTCATTTTACAAGTAGAGTTTGTATTACTACTCACCCCCTCTGAGGCCTTCACTCATAGGCTTGCCTCTCTGGTTTGGCTGGTTTATTTGCATTGCACCTGGTTAACACCCTTTTTGCTACCCCCCACCCCCAATACTAAATCTATATTAGATTCCTGATGTTTATGGAGCCATCTTTAAATTACTAGTCTCCCATCAGGACACAAATGCTCATCAGCAGTTGAATTTGGCTCACTGGTAAGCAATTAGACCTCAAGAATTTCTTAGTGTTGTTTTTAGATAATTATTTGGTCACTACATAAAGAGCTGCTAGTGGCAAATATAATCTTCTTTACCTCCCCAAGTGTGTACTATTAATCTGCAGTATAAAACTAGAGAAATAAAATATAACATCTGCAGTATAAAACTAGAGAAATAAAATATAACATTTTACAATTACTTGCCTTGCATGCACAGAAATCAGGTACCTTGTGGTTTGATTTGGCCCCGCTCCACTCACCCTCGCTGTGCTCGGGCTTGCTCCAAGCCACACCCTGCCCCCAAATCTTACCTGCCCCTCAGTGCTGCTAAATGTAAAGCTCTAAAAATCACATCCCCTCCACTATAACCTATCAAAGATAACCTCCTAGATCATACCACTCCCCCACCTGCCACTAATCTTCCTAGTCTTCTTAATTTACTCCTGCTCCAAATACAGTTCAAACATAATGCCCCAGCCAGGCACTATGTTATCCCTCAAAATACTTCTACTATTTTTGCTGTTACCTCTGTTACTCATTCCATATCTCCTCAGCACCTATGAAAATCAGCCCTACCTAGGTTTCCACTACCCAAAATCCCAAACTATCACCACATCAATATCAAACAATACTGACCACTTCATAATTCCCCACATACATGACCCCACCTTTCCTAAAAACTACCACCCAATTAGACCCAGGTATATCAGCCCCCAAAACTAAACATTACCAAAAATGTATATAAACAAAATTATGAAACTCAGTAGTTAGCTTACATTGCAGCCTGACAATGGATGGAGACATACACCCAAATCCTGGCCCATCCCCACCTGCTGATTCCAGTTCCCAAACTAATATTCCTTCTAACATAACACTGGCTAATAGGCTCCCTAATTCTTTCCTGATCTGCCAACTAAATATCAGAATCACAAACAATAAGGTCCATAATCTGCATGCCCTCTTAGCAGTTTATTCCCCCGATGTATTATGTGTTACGGAGACCTGGCTAAAACTGGTAACTAAAGACAATACCACCAGGGTATGACATACTTGGATTAGATCATACTACTAGGAAGGGTGGTGGGGTAGCTGTATTCTATAAAAATACACAAGATGTTACTACAGTTTCCCTACAACCACCCCAATTTGATAATGCAGAAATTCTTATTACCAAACTACAGATTAACAAGAACAAATGCATGAACATTGTTTGCATTTACATTCCCCCAGGTAATAATACAAACATCCTAGAGGACATCTTCCAGTGGTTATTCAGTTCCTACCCCCAAGAAACTATGGTGCTTGGAGAGTTTAACATTGATTGGAACACCTTTTCCTCGGAATCTCCTACAACCCATGTCAATCTACACGGTTTTACGCAGCTCATATCCTCCCCACCAGGGTAGGCAAACCCAATAACAAAGACAGTATCCTAGATTGGATACTTATCAGCAGCCACCCCTATATGCACAAGTCAAGCACCCTCCCAGATGACCTAAGTGACCACTTACATACATTATTAAGCACAAGGTGGACAACCCCCACCAGACCACCTTTAAAACTATCAGAAATAGTAAGAACTTCAACTCCACCAATTTTCAAAATGAACTTGAACCTTGCAATTGGTCAATCCTAAAGCACCTTTCACTGGAGGATGCGGTAGCGTACCCTTTCACTGGACGATGCGGTAGTGTACTTTAATTCCTATGCCTTACTATTCTTGATTCTCATGCGCCTACTCGTTCCATTAGAACCAAACCAAAAACTGCCCTGTGGCTCTCAAAAAGAGACCAAATCTAAAATCATAGCTAGAAATAAGGCATGGGACAAATGGCATGCCACAAAGACCCACTAGATCAACTCAAATACCGACAGCTAAGGAATCACATAAAAATATATTATACTAGACAAAAAGACTTCTACTTCCATCTTCAACAAAAACATCACAACAAACCTTAAAAGTTTTGAGCAGGAATAAACAAACTTCTTCACCCAGGACAGTCTTCCACTCTTACCCTGTCATCTTCCAACCATAAATCCCCAGAGGATATTGCAAATACCTTCAATAGTTTCTTCACAGAGACTATCCAATCCCTAGCCAGCCAACTTGCACCCAGCTGCTCCAACCCAAATTCTGCCACAGCCAGTACCCCACTCTCCTTTAGCTAATACCCCACTCTCCTTTAGCTAATACCCCACACTCCTTTAGCTAATACCCCACTCTCCTTTAGCTTTCAGCCTGTTTCTACATCACTTGTCATATCTCTAATTAAGAAATTAAAACCAACTACTCCTCCCACCAGAGTATCCACAAAAAGCAGCAGATGCCATAGCATACCCCATCTCCATTATAATCAACAGAATCTTATCTGAAGCCACCATCTCCTCCATTTGGAAATATCTCATGTAATACCACTCCATAAAGGAGGCAACTCCTTCAAACTGTCAAACTTTAGACCCATAGCTATTCATCACCATTGGCTAAAATTATGGAGAAGTGTGTCCATAAACAACTTATGCATTATCTTACCCAGAATAAGCTGTTGGCTAACTCTCAGCATGGTTGTAAGCCACACTACAGTACCACCTCAGCCCTCCTGTCCTTCTCTAACACTATAAACCATAACTGAAATAATAGCAAGCTTTCCTCAGCCCTCTTTTTAGATCTCTCCAAGGACTTCGATATGATCAACCACTAAATAATCATGCATACCCTTAAGACATTCTCACTAAATAGCCATACACTTCAACAGTTCCAATCTTACCTGTGCTGTAGACAACAAGCTGTCCTTTGGCAGGACAAACTATCGACCCATCTACCTGTCACCCTAGGTGTCCCCCAGGGCACCATACTAGGACCCCTTCTTTTCTCTCTCTTTATTAATGACCTTCCCACAGTCATACCAAATGCTGCTTGTTTCCAATATGCGTATGACTCCACCTTGATTTGTTCAGCCACCTCCTAAACAGATCTAATGACATTAACCCAGAATACTTTCAGTATATAGTTGAAAACTGGCTCTCTAACCATCAGCTGATATTAAACCCTAACAAAACAAAGTTGCTTCTTTTCTCCCCCACTTGTAAGTCTTCCTCACTACTCTTTACCATAAAATCTAATAACGGTACCATTATCTCCCCAGATGCGCAAACCAAACTCTTAGGCATCACAATAGACAACACCCTCAGGTTTGATATCCATGTCAATCAAACTATCAAAACCATTAACAAAATCTTCGCTCCCTCTATAAGATCAAACCTTTTCTTACTCCATTTGCTAGGACTGCTATTGCTCATTCCCATCTACTCTCCACTCTTCTCTATGCCTCCCCTCTACTCACTAATTTGAACAAATCCGCTTTTAGCAAACTCTCCAGCTGTTATAACTATATTGCAAAATTTGCAACAGGCATGGCCTATAGGATCCAACACTGTCACAACCAAAATCTTCTGGGGTGGTTAGAATGGCCTAGCCTACTTCAGTACAACCAGCTTATAATTGCTGATAAAGTTCTCAACCACATTGATAGTATGCCTGCAATTAAAAATATCATCAACCCTTATAGCAACCTGAGGTCACTTCGCTCTTCTAATAAACTACTGGTTCAAATATCCAAAATCAACAACTCTGCTGGGGACTCTCTGTTTGATAACTCTTTTGGCAAAACTTGGAACTCTCTTACTCTTGAACCCTCTCTTACTCAGTTAAAAAAAGCCTCAAGCTATACTTTAAAACTCACTGGCTATGTCCCTGTTCAGAACCCAACTAGATCCTCCTCTATAGTCTGTAATCATGTTACATTGCCTAGTCAGTTTGTCAACACTGTTTTAAAAATGTATGATTATATTACCTGCTTGCTCAACTGGAGCCTGTAAACTATGTGTAACTTGTAATCATTTTGTGATTTTTTTACTGTATGTTCTACCTTGGAGCTTTTCTCCCCGGGCTTCCACTGAAAATTGACATGTATCCAGTCGGACTATCCCGGTCAGCAAATGTAAAATGAAGAAAAATAATAATAATAATAAATAAATACAGTTATTTATTTATTTATTTATTTTAAATTTTTTTAACTGGGTTGGTCCAGCTGAGCAAAGGCTCATTTTCAATGGAGACACAAAGAGAAAAGCTCCAGCAAAATGAACAATTTATGTAATTATACAATTTTCATCAAATACAGTTATAGAAATAGTTATACAATAATCACATGTTGTTATTTGTCTTTCAGCTTTTTCCCGGTAAGGGGTCGCTACAGCGGAACTCCGGTCCTCTAATGATTGGCAGTACACTTTTTTACGAAATGCCGAGGTGCCAGCTCAACGCCCAACCTTCAATGAAGACACGCCCATTTACGCATGCATGTCTTTCGAGCACTACCCAACCGCAGGGAGGATATGCAGACTCCACACAGAAGGCACTCCCAAGCCAAGCCGAGAATTGAACGGGAGAACCTCTTGCTGTGAGGTAACAACGCTACCGCCGTATCACTGCGGCATACCAATAATTGAGTAAAATTGAAAAACAGAGAAAGTAAAAAGTAGCAGGTATATTAAGACACTTAGCAAAGTTGGTACGTTACATATAGTATATATATATATATATATATATATATATATATATATATATATATATATATATATATATATAAACAAATGTAAAATATAATAAAATATATATATATATATATATATATATATATATATATATATATATATATATATATATGGATCTACTACTATTGACCGAAAGCACATTTCACTGAAACACATTTCACCATGCACTTTTCACCGAAAGCACAATTCACTGAAAACACAATTCACCGAAACACAATTCACCGAAACACATTTCACCGAAAGTGATATATGGCCTTTTCCCCACTGTAGTGCAACCCTGGAGTTAGTATATATAGTAAGGGGGTTGTGGGGGGAACCACCCCCCACATTGGGGGGTGTGGGGGGGTGTAGCCCCCCACATATTTTAAATATTTTCAATTATATACATGGATATATGTAATTGCAATATATTACTGTTCTCTGACAATAATATATACATAAAATATGTGGGGGGCTATGCCTCCCACACCCCCCAATCTGGGAGCGGTGCCCCCACCCCCCCTTACTATATATACTAACTCCAGGGTCATACTATAGTGGGGAAAAGGCCATATATCACTTTTGGTGAAATGTGTTTCGGTGAAATGTGTTTTCGGTGAATTGTGCTTTCGGTGAAAAGTGCACACTAATTTGTTTTTTAGTGAAATGTGCTTTTGGTGAATAGTAGTAGAGCCATATATATATATATATATATATATATATATATATATATATATATATATACATATCTAGAGGACTTGTAACAAATATTTCAGGAGAAAGCTTCTTATGGGGTACGCAGAAATTATTGAGAGTATACCATCATCTGATATTTATGTTTTTGTTAAATAAGAAGTGTCATATGCTTGGTGCATAATCTACAAGAGTGTGATTCTAGTAAGTGAAGAGGATGGTAGATCAAGTTAACTAGGGTCCTGACAGGGGCATATCCATAACTTACAGATGGAATTTCTTAATTCTTTTTTGAAGCTGTTTATGATTGGGGTGCTATGTAAGGTGAAGGGGAGATTGTTTCATAAATGAGACACAGAGCATTTGTATAAAATATTGCCAATAGTTTTGTTGCAGTTGTATGTTTGTAGAAGACATTTTTCAGCACTTCATAGTGGGCATGGAGGGATAAGGTCTATATCACATAGTCAAAGTTTAATAACTTCAAACACGGAATGTTTGAACCATCCTGTTTAAAGTTAAAAAACTTCGACTATGGATAAAAAAAAAAAAAAAAGAAAAGAAAAAATAAACTGTTGTAAGCAGGGGGTGCTGCACCCCCCATACCCCATGCTACTTAAATATACCAACACTGAGATCGCACCACATTGAACAAAACAGAAATTTCCCCTTATGGAGATTTCCATTGAAATGCTCGAACTTCTGCAAATTCAAACTTATGGTCTCGGCCATATGAGGTTCAAACTTGCAGAAATTCGACTATCTGATAGGAACCCGGAGGGGTATAGTAGGTCACAGTATTGGAAAGGGAGGGACAGGCAGTGGGTTTGTTGAGTAGATAGTGACTGATTGTTGTCTGTTTGCTAGATAGCTGGAGAACCATTTGAGGGTGGTGGGAGATAGATGTAGGCTGGAAAATTTGGATAGACGTTTGAAGTGGGATACCATGTTGAAGGATTTCAATAGGTCTAAGAATAGGCTTGAGACCAGTTTGTTGTTTTCGCATGCTTCAGCAATAGTATAAGTGAAAGATAGAAGGGCTGTGGAGGTGCTATGTTTAGGTCAGAAGCCATGCTGAGTTGGAATGAGGAGATTATTATGGATGAGAAATTTGAACATTTGGAAATGTATACATTTTTCTAGGATTTTAGATGGGGGAAGGATAGTAATGGGTCTATATAGTTGGAGGGATCAGTGGAGTTGCCTCCTTTGTGAAGAGGTATTATAAAGAAATATATCCAGGCGTTGGGTACAGTGGCTTCTTAATGAATCTACTTATGAGTATAGAGACTGGGTAGGCAACAGATTTGACTGCTAGCTTAAGAAAGAGAGGAGGTAGATTGTCTGCAGAAGGAGAACAAGGTTTAAGCTTTTGGAGAAGAAACTTAATGTAGGAGGTTGAGAAAGGTTTGAGAGAGAAGAGTGTCTCTTTTTCTTTAGGTTGTGGTGGAGAAGTGATGTGGGGGTTTTACTTGGTGTAAGTTAGTTTGCTGATGGTATCAGTAAAGAACTGGTTAAGGAGAGGGGCAGTGTCTTATGTGGAGAGATTGGGATAAGGGCTAGGGGTTTGAGGTTTTCCAGGTTCAAGGATATCACTGATATCTGTCCAGAGGTTTTTGGGGCTGGACTGATATGTGGATTAGGCTTTAGAGTAGAATGTTTTCTTGTCATTATATATTTGTCTTTTGGTCTGATTCTTAAGTTCTTTGAACAATTGATGGACAGTAGGAGATTTGGATTTTTGCCATGTTTTCCAGGTGGAGTCTCTTTGATGCATAAGGGTGTAAGTATCGTTTGTGAGCCAGGGGGCATAATTGGATTTTATTCTAATTT
The DNA here is from genome assembly GCF_019279795.1 of Protopterus annectens. Lineage (NCBI taxonomy): Eukaryota > Metazoa > Chordata > Ceratodontiformes > Protopteridae > Protopterus > Protopterus annectens. The sequence goes on along the minus strand of NC_056733.1, from coordinate 1,165,630,768 downwards.
TTATGAGGGGGTGCTAGATTATTAAGGATGTTTAGGAATATGATGTTGAACACTCATACTGCATCATTATGAGGAAATATGTGCAGACTAGACCAATTGATGGTTGTAAGTTCATCATTAAAAGTGGAAGGATTAAAGGCAGAGAGTTTATAACAGTACTTAAAGAGATGAAGTTCGTTGAGCTAGGGTGAATGTCTTTGGATATAAATGGGTAAATGGTCACTTAATGCATCTGGGTGTGAACTTGGTTTATGGTAGAGGTGAGGGTCGGTGGTTAGAATCCAGTCGAGTGTAGTCCTTGTGTTAGACTGCTTGTTGAGATGAATGGGGGTATTGATTAATTGTGTAAATCTGAATAAATTAATGCTTTGGGCAGGGGCTTTAGTATTTAAGGTATTCCAGTCTATATTCATGTCTCCCAGTAGTATAGTTTCATATGGTATATTTTGAGAAATCCAGGATAATATATTTTCGATAATAGGGATGTTACTGCCCAGTGGGATATAGACTGCAGTGATAGCAAGTTTTTTCTGATTGTTGATGTGGCAATTTTATAGTAGTGTTTTGGCTGGGTAGAAGTCAGGAGGACTAGTGGGGAGAGGGGGAATGTTCAGGTATTCAGAGTAAAGAGTTGCAACTCATCCACCTTTTTGTGACTGTGTCTTGACAATAGTTATTATATCCTGGGGGTAGAATGTGTGTATTACTGATATGTGGTTTTAGCCAGGTTTCTGATAGTGGTAATTTAAGGGGGTGTAGTGTGAGATCCATGCATGTAGTTTGGTAACTTTATTAGATAAACTTTGTATATTAATGGATGCAAAGGTTAAGGTTTTGGGTGAAGGGGTGCTGGGGGAATTTGTTGGTGTTGTGGGTCCTGGATTAGGATGTATATCACCAGCTTGTACAAGTAATGACAGAAGGAGTGTGGGTTTGGGAGAGAAGAAGGTGTAAATGCAATGTTTCCGTATGAGTTTAGGGGAAAGAGAGGGTAATAGTTGCAGGAGTTTGTGATGAAATAATTGATTGTAACAGAAGTTAAGTAGTGAGGGAGAGATAGTATAAGAGAGATGGAGGAAGTGTTTGTCTGTGGACTGAGATATAGTTGGTGTGGGTTTCTGATAATTAAGGTTGGTGTGATAAGATGTTAAAGAGGTAAGGAGTGGTAGTAGTGATGTTAGTAACAGGATGCATATCATGATTGAGAAGGTTATCTGGTATTATGAAGGAAGTATGTAATAAGGGAAAAACAGGGAGGAGAAAGAGGTTGGTAGTAGTGTGAGGCAAGTTGGGTGTGAGGGGGAGAAGTTTGGAGGCCTGATGTGAGGTTATGTGGTGATTGGTTAATTGTGGTGAGGACAAAAAGAGGGATAGAGTATAAATTTGTGTATGCAGGGGTGTGTGGGAGTGGGGGTAGGGTAGGGGAGCAAGGTGAGCTTGAGCATAGCGAGGGTGAATGGAGCATGTTGCACCACAACACAAGCAGTAGCTCAGTAAAAAAAAACAATAAGTTTCTATGAGCCTGCCACAGGTAAGTACAGGCAAAGTGTTAAGTCAGTATTAAAAAAACTATTATGGTCTGCAAACTGCACAAAGCGGTGCTCTTTAAGAGGCTTTTAGGTGAGGCTTGTTTCACAGCAAGGAGAAGGCCCAGCATGAGAGAGGGACAAATGTATCAGAGAAAGTGGGGCGGGGTTACAGCATTCCTGTTAGTGTGCACGCCACAGAGATTGAATGCAAAGGGAGATATCTGAAACAATATGTGTTAGGACATATACTTTAATCTCCTCTTTTTTTACTGTTATAGGTTGTTATAGATGGTTCACATTCCTGAACAACCAGAGGATCACTAGTGCAGGGAAATGAAGTCTCAATGTGGAGGGAGCCTAAAACTGTAAACAAAAGAAAGAGAATAAGAATCATTGATTAAAGGAGGGGGTAAGGAAAAAGAAGTTTAAAGAGGAAAGAGAAACTTAGGAGAAAGACGGCTTTGGTGTTAGAGTAGCAGAAAATCATGTGAACATTACACAGAAAACAGGGTAAAATATCAACCATAAATAGTAGTACAGAGGGTAAAAAAATAAATTCAATACATATAGCAGAGCTAAGCAGAACATACTTCTACAGGGTTTAAGAAAGAATGTATATAACAATGCAGCATCTAGTCCAATGAGCAGAAAAGAAAAAAAAACTTCCTCCAGTTTGTTTGTAGGTAACTGTACAGTATGTGTATATATGCAAGTGAGTGAGAGACAGAAGGAGAGAGAGAGAGAGAGAGAGAGATAGAGATAATGTGTGTGTGGGGAGTGGGGTGGATGGGTTTGTATGTGTGCATCCTGTGATAGACCTTCGTTCTCAAGGGCAGTGTCAGTATATGTGTGTGGATGGATGAAAAAATGATATTACCAATTTTTATCTGTGGATTCTCTCACAGACACAGACACACACACACACACACACACACACACACACACACACACACACACACACACACACACACACACTATCAGGGGCACATGTATACTTTTTCTGGCTAGCAGTAAAAACATTTAATAAGTAATTATCTTTCAAAGAATAAGACATTAAATCATTCACTGAACATCTATATAATCAGAGCTGTCCCCAGTCCCTGACCATATAGTAGGATTTTGACACAGGCTTATTTTGGGAGCCCTATGCTCAACATCTACCCTGTGTCCCACTTAGTCTAAACTGGCTCAGCTCAGAGGTATACACAGAATATCAATACACCTTGGGTGGCTGGTGACAGAGAGATTATTTCTTTAATGTTCCTCTGATGCAAATCTCTGCAGTGTGCATCACAGGGCATCACAGCTTGTCTAGGGATAGCATATGCTCTAGTAGGAAAAAGGCAGAATACATTACTGTGATAATTACTTTTTCAATTTCTTCACAATCAAAATCAGATGTATATGCAGGAGCTATTTTTTGTAGGTTGGGATAAGGATTTGACAGCAACAAATTGTAATATATTACAACAGCTATTTTTTTTCTTTCACTTTTGCCTACGTCTGACATCATATAGATACATAGGAAGTGTCATCTTTTGGCGGAAGGGGTGAGTTGGCATGTTGCATATATGTACAACAGAAACAACTTGAAATATATGCCTGTGGCCATTTGCTCTTTCACTTAAATCCTAATCTAGCACCAGAGAGGTACACAGATTGTGACTATGTTTCAAAGGATGGCATGGAGGTTGACAGTATTTCTAGATATGACTTATTTATCCCCATAAGCACTGGCCTCCTCAGTTTATTGGAGATTACTGTTTTGTAAGCCTGAATTTTTTTCCTTACTCATGAATTTTGTTCAGGCAATCATTGGATCAAAAGATTGGAAAAAGTTCTAAAATGCACCAGACAGCATCTAGAACTTCGTGGTTTCTGGGGTTCTACTTGTTCCCAGAACCTCCAGCTTAAGTCAATTACTTCCTCCACAGTTCTTACAGGGCAGTGTCAGGCCATTTAGAATATGTTGAAAAACTAGAGTAAAAGCTAAAGAATAAGAAAATGTTTAAAAAAAAACAAAAATAAGTAATCTAGCTATAAAAAAATGTATGAAAAATCAAAAATACGTAATCTATCTGGATTGTATGAGGAGGTCAGGATGGATGGGAACAAGGGAGGCAATCCTGTCATTTGTCCCTGATGTTGTAGAACATTCTCAGTGTTGCATCATATTGTTGACTTGTCCTTCGTAATATTTTTGATTTTCTGGTAAATTACTGAGGATTAAAATCAGTCAAAAATACCAGTCATTAGAGCTTCATACTCCTTATTGTTCCAGAAATGCATGTTGATGCAAATCTTAACATTTTGCTAACTTTTTAAGCAAATTAGAATAATATTTATTTTTTTCCATGAATGTGGACCTTTTCACCCATAATTCAGCTGTGTCCTGGTTCTTTGCTCCAGGAGGGATGATCAGTGTAAAGCCAGGGTGGGGGGGGGGGGTCATCATGGAGTCCTTTTAGTAGTGTTCAGTTTTAGTTATGTGGGGGTCTTGATTGCAGTCAGACATGTTACATGTATATAGTCAGTATCATAGCTAGGATGAGTGGATATTGAGGCAATCTGTGGATGAGCATGATTGATCAGAACTGTTGCTTGATCACAGGTGAACAATTACTGACCTGCTGTAATATAGCCATTTTTTAATTGTTTTTATGTACTGAAACAGTCACATAAACAAACTTAATGAAAAGTAAATTTGTCTTGAGTCTGGATAAATGAATCAGTCAGGGTTGTGATAGTGAGGAAAAGAGTGCATTCAGACAACAGCTGCAGTTGTAGCATGTAGTAGATAAAGCAGGGCAACATACATTGGTGTTGATAATGAGAAACCTGAGTGCACATATCAGGGCAGAAGGAATAGGATATGAGGGCTGCCTCCTTTTGCCCCATCCCATATGGGTGGAGCAAAAGGAATAAAGAAGGAGAGGCCATTCTAGACTTCTGTCTGGCAAATGGCTTGATGGTGGCCAACATATGTTCAACAAGAGAGACGGTCACAAGATCACAAACAAAAGTGGCCAACATATGACTCATGCAGACTTCCTCCTAATAATAACAGGACATTGTAGTTGAATCAGTAATTACAAAATCATCCCCAGTGAAACAATCATCCCACAGCATAAATCATTGGTTTCCACAATCAGCTGAGAGCAGTGGTCAGTGAAGGTGCTAAGGTCAACAGATACTAGGCTGAAGACCTAGAAGTTGACTAGAGAGAGAAGGCAATGGAGTTCAAGGAATTGCTCAGGGCTCAGAGCACTAGCACCTCAGGAAGAAAAGGAAATACATGGAGTTGAAGAAGAATGGCACTGCCACAAAACAGCATGTATGAGGACAATAGAACAGATATACAGATGAGCTAGGTACGGAAATAAGGTACATAAGGAAAACTGGTGGTGGAATATAGAAGTCCAGGAAGTCATCAAAAGAATGCAGCAGTGCAGGAAAAAGTGAGAGATAGAAAAGATGGCTAAGAAGGAATATTGGTTGGCTAACAAAGAGGGTAAGAGAAGAGCTGCAATAGCAAAGCACAAGGCATCAGAGGCACTCTATCAGCCTCAGGAAAGTGACTCAGTAGATGGCACAAAGAACGTCTATCAGATTCCAAATGCAAGGCAAAGAAAGAAAGATAAAGAAGATAGTCAGGCACCCTTCATAAGGGATGTCAGCAATAATCTGCCCACCAGTCCACAGGACATCAAAGACAGATGGAAGGAGTACTTCCAGAAGCTTCTGAATGAAGAAAAATTCCACAGAAGCTCTACTGCTCCAGACACAGCCTACAATGAAAGAAGAAGAGGAGCTCACCTTAGAAAAAGTAAGAACAGCACTAAGGAAAATTAAGTCAGGATAAACAGCAGGCTCAGATGAGGTCACAGCACATATGATCAAGACGTTTAGTGAGATAAAGGGAAAAATGGCTCTTCAGGGTACTCATAGCAGTATGGAGAGAAAGACGTATCACAGATGACTGGTAAGGAAGAATACTAGTGCCAGTGTGCAAGAACAAAGGGGACATTTACAACTGTGGACAGTACAGAGGTATCAAACTCCTGCCACACTGCATGAGAGTTCTGGAGAGGGTGAATTATAAACGGATATACAGAATAGTAGAGTATAAGATGAGAGATGAGCAGTTTGGATTCAGAATGCAGCCCAACTTACCCAGTGTTTACAGTGAGACAGTTGAGAAGAAACCAGTAATGAGGAAAGTGTCCCTCTTGGCATTCCTAGATTTGGAGAGAGCATATGAAAAGGTCCCCAAACAGCTGAATTGAACAGTCCTGAGGTGGTTTGAAATCTCAGAAACATTGGCAGAATTAGTGCAGGCAAGGACCCATTAATTCAAGTATGATCAGTGTTCATTTTCACAGAGGAGTTCCCAGTGGGAGTGGGTGTGCATCAAGGTTCAGCTCTGAGCCCACTGTTGTTCATACTGGTGATGGACTACATTACAAAACAGGTCGAAGGATGCAGATCAACAATATTGCTGTATGCAGATGATGTGGCATTACTGGCAGACTTTGAGCAAGAATTTCAACAAAGGATAAGGGAATGGAATGCAAAACTGAAGGCACACTGGATGAAACTGAGTACAGATAAGACAGTTCTAATAGCAGCAAATGGGGGAAATCAGAAGCTGAAAACTGTGATTGAAGGAAAAATTTTGGAACAAGTTAACAAGTTCAAGTATTTCAAAGGGGTGGTTAAGGAGAAGATAAGCCTGAATGAGGAGGTCAAAGCTATAATCAGAGGGCTTGAAGCCAAATGGCAAAGAGCATCAGGGGTAGTGTATGACAGGAATGCCAAAGAAGCTGAAAAGTAAGGTGTACAAAACAGTGGTATGACCAGTACTAGTGTATGGCACAGAAGCCTGGGTAGTAAATGCAGAGCAGTTGAGGAAGATAGAGGTGACGGACATGAAGAGTCTGGGACAGGTGGTAGGATGCACACTATGGGAGAGATGAAGGAATGAGGACATTAGAGCAGAAGCCAAAGTAGCTCCACTTGGAGAGAAGGTCAAAGAGAAAAGATTATGATGGTTTGGGCACACATGCAGAAAAGCAGATGACAACCTGGTAAAAAAGATTTGGGACAGACAGAAAGAAAGCAGGAGGAAATGAGGGCATCTAGCAAAGAGATGGACGGACTATGTGAGAGAAGACCTGCAACATTCAGACATGATGGTCGCAGAAGGTAGGAGAGTGGCATTGAATCAAGATAGATGATGACAGTTGAAACAACAGCCGGACTCCATGTAGAAAATAGGGAAAAGGGGGGTTGAAGATGATGATGATCGAAACTATACATTGAATGTACTACAGATTTCTGCTATTAAAATGAGTTTTTGATAAAACAAATGCTTTTCTCGGTAGTAAATTTGGAGTGTTGCTTTGTTTGGGTGTGCTGTACGTTTTTTTACCAGAAATGACAAGCTAACCACTGTGCACCTGAGTAGTATTGCATTACTGTGGCCAGAGTGCTGCCTGTAGTCATTAGAGATCAACGTCATACATTTGAGGTGTGGGGGTAGTGTTTACTTCAAAAAATTTACAAGTTCTTGAAAGCAGTGAACCTTTAGGCAATTTATTTGTGAAAATATAAACATGCTTTATGGACTGGGATATACTAAACAGGGTGATTGTCAGTTTCATTGGTCAGGAGTAACTCCTCTCTGTATACTGCATTAAGAATACCAAGATGAGTTCTGCCTACCTGACAAATACACTGTTTAAAGTTCTTTAAAATACCTGTAAAACAATATAATGACACCTGAGGTACTGCAGTCACCACCCCAAACAATGAGAGGCACATCAGTTAATGGTGACAGTTTAAACAACGATTTATTCCTCTGCACTGCCCCAGCCAGCAAGATGATTTCACTGGCTGGTGAGAGTCAAAACTGTTTTTAAGATTTATTCACCTGTGCAGCAGAAAGTATTGACCCCTGCTATCAGCACTGTAGGCCTGAAATCAGCTAGGTATTCAGTCACTTCTGAAGTCACTGACATTCACACACTTCTAAAATCAGAATTTAGCAATCCTTTATACTCTGATGAATTCCCATACCTTGCCATTTGTAAACAAGTCAGCCACAAGGAATGTAATCTTTGCTAGAGCCAAATAACATCTAACAAATTTTGATTTGACTGGTTCAGTTTTGTTTTTCCCATTAGTAAGAGGAGCTGGTGCCTCCCTTAATCCCACCACTTTTAAACCTAAACAGAAGCAGGGATGCATGGCAAATAAGTATATAATGAACTTTTTTTCATGCTTGAGATGTCTTGCTAGCCAAGCATGCACAGTTCTTAACCTTGTGTAATGTAGAGTTATGCAAATCACTTGGAGTGATCCATCACCTACTACAAGTCACATACCATAAAAGTCTGTCTTCCATGGCTGAAAACCTTATATACTTTAATATGACTCTGGCTCAAGCAAAGATTACATTCCTTGTGGCTGACTTGTTTACAAATGGCAAGGTATGGGAATTCATCAGAGTATAAAGGGCTGCTAAAGTCTGATTTAGAAGTGTGTGAATGGCAGTGTCTGCAGAAGTGACTGCTAGCTAATTTCAGGCCTACAGTGCTGATACATGCATCAGCCTACCAGGGAAGACTGCTATATTAAAGACTGATGTGAATGTTACATGGAACACAACCTTAAATTCTCTGTTAACATAGCCAGGAATGCAGGAAAGCAAGGCATATTATTCCTTAAAAGCAATCACATGTTCAAGAAATTAGTTCTGGAATGGGATAAATTTGTTGCAATTCAGACTGAAGAATATATTTCCCTCACTCTTTACTGAACTATGAGGGGAACAAAAAAAAAAAGCTTTGCCATCCTGCTGTAAATGATCACTTAGCTGGTAATCTTCCAACTTATCCTGTAGGGTTACGTCCCCTTGGCGACATACACTGTACCATACTCCCCTCAGCTTTACATTTGGTGGTGCTGCGGTAGCGTTGTCGCCTCACAGTAAGACATTGTCCTGTTCGATTCTCAGCTAGACGTCTTCTGTGTGGAGACATGCGTGAATGGGCATACCTTCGTTGAAGGTTGTGCGTCAGAGCTGGCAACTTGGCATGTAAAAATCTAGTGCCAATCATTAGCGGACCGGAATTCCGCTGTGGCGACTCCTAAGCGGGAAAAGCCGCCGAAAGACACAACAACAACAACAAGAGTACTATGAATTTAAACGTTGTTTGTCTAAACACTCATTCTGATCTAGGTTTGAATGATTTTTCATATCACTGGGTGGTGCGGTGGTTAACATTGCTGCCTCACAGCAAGAGGTTCTCTGGTTCGATTCTTGGCTGGGGTGCCTTCTGTGTGGAGTCTGCATGTCCTGCCTGTGTTTGTGTGGGTTTCCTCCTATATTCCAAAGACATGTGTCTGGAGGATTTCTTCCTGGGCTTCCACTGAAAATAACCTCTGTCCTAGTCAGACTTTCCTGGTCAACAAGTATTAAATAAGTAACTTTTGTCGCCTGTATCATAATCATTATAGGTATGCTGACTATTTATAAGCATCATCCTGTTGTTTTTGTTTGCTCATTATTGTATGTTCAGTCATTGCTTTTTGTTCTCATTATTGTATGCTCAAATATTTCATCACACTATGTATATATGTATGTCATTTTCACTCTTTATTTTGTATAGCTTTTCTCCCTGAGTTTCAGCTAAAAAGGGGTTTTCCACCCAGTCAGACTTTCTTTGGTCAACAAAACTAATAAATAAACAAATAACTGACTTATCAGGCTTCTGGTGAAAATATTAGAGAGATTATTTCCCATGCTCAGTCTCTTAGTTATAAGGTATGAGTGGCAACTCAAGTGAGTTTATCACATTTTATCCCTTATAGCACTTTCAACTTTAGGAGGTAAGGAAGGGATACATCAAGGAACGCATCTAGGCTGTTACACTGAGATCTACGGCCTGGGATGAAACACTACCAGAATGTATCCAAGTGGTGAATGATGCCCTGGCAACACCAGCTGCCTGCCTCATAAACTGTAGCATCAGAGATGGAGTAATTTCCTCCTGATGGAAGGAAGCATTTATCAGTAGAGTCATAAGCACATAGGTAATTGCTAGTCTAGCTAGCTTTGTAGGCCATTTTAAGCCTAGCCACTTCCCTTTCAAAGGTTAGAATTAAACCCTGGACCTTGTGTCTGTAAGATAAACACCTTAACCAGTACACCAACCCCTACGCTTACACAAAGGCGGTGCAAACACTGGTGTCACCAACTACAGACCTAGGTCTCTTCTCAGTCCTTTTGACAACTTCTTAGAAAAATGGTGCATAAATAGCTTTTGTTTTTCTTGAAGATTAATTGACATAATACAGTCTCATAGTATTGCTGTGTCTGAGGTCATGGTGTGGAAGCTATGCTTTTGCAGTCTCTTTATTAGTGTCTAAAGAACCTAAGCTTTAAGCTCTTTCTAGGCTTAAAATGGACCACAAGGGCAGGTAGACTAGTAGCTACCTATCAGTAATGATGACAAAGTGATGCTATATTTTTTGTTCCTCTCACTATTGCCTGATTCACAGATTATCTTTGATAGCTCCTCTTTAGTGTCCATGTAGAGGCACTGACTAGTCATATCATGCACCAGGATATTATTTTATGCCTTAAGTCTCATACTTTTTCCTGAGTCCTTAGCAGCAGAGTTAGTACATAATGGACACCTTAGAGGCTTTTTGCTGACTTCCACAATTACATAGCATCATCAGGGGCCACCGACCTTCTAATCACTATCTGACTCAACCAGTATCTCCAGTTTTCACTGATGATTCTCGAAGTCAAGCTACTCCAGCAGAATTCATTCCATTCCTCTTCTTGGAGATGAGATGAGACATTTCCTCATTGTTCTACCCCAACAGACTGGTTCTACAGCATCAAAATAACTACATGGGGTGCTAATGATTGTAGAATTGCAGCAACTACATTCTTAGATCTCCCCAAAGCCTTTGGTGCTGTTAGTTACAACCCAGTGCTCAAACAGCTTTCTTAACTTGGCATCAGGCAGACCATTGTTACCTGGTTCAGCTGTTGCTTGAATGCTAGGCAGAGCTAGGTGTAGGTAGAACACTTTAATATTACCTTCCTTTTCAGGAAGAAAGGTGTGCTGTAAGGATACATATTAGTTTATTAACTCTTCACAATCTTCAGTAATCAGCTTTGAAGTCATTCTGGCAGTCTTGCCTTAATGAGTTACGCAGATAATGTGGCTTTGGCTTGTGTGGAAGACACTGCCACTGAAGCCTAAAACAAAGCAAAGCAGGAATTTTTACTTCAGGAATCATGGATATTTTGATCAGGCATGCCACTCAGTACTGCCAAGACTAAAAACATGATTTTCACATTGACAATTTCAGAAATACAAACTTATCAACTTTAACATTGCATCCGGCAACAGCGAGCTGGGTAACACAGTTGAAACCATGAAATATTTTTGGAGTTGTATTTGATAATACTCTGAAATGTATTATCTAATTTTCATTTGTGGTGAAAAAAAGGTTAATCAGAAACTGTGGAGACTATGCTATTGTAGACAGCATCTCACCTCTGAATCAAGGAACACAAACACATTGCTGTTATGCAAGCATGCTCTTTGAGTATATTTTGTATATTCATTTAACAACATCCATGACTGATATACCTAAAATGTTTTACTGTCATCAGACCGAAAAGGTACTACTCTTTTCTTTTAAAAAGTAGGGCAGGTAGTGTTCAATAGTAATTGCCAGGACAGTTAGTTTTGCTCTAAAAGAGCTTCTTAATTGAATCCAGCTATTCAAACAGACCTATCTGATATTTGGGGCTAGTTAGGAGGTTGCGGTATCCCAGTGCATCATCACATTGCTGCCAAGGAGAGAACCTGCTCACAGGATATGCTGTGACACAATCATGGAACTCTGTTTTATAACCCGCTAACAGGATATGCTGTGACACAATCATGGAACTCTGTTTTATAAACCGCTAACAGGATATGCTGTGACACAATCATGGAACTCTTTTATAACCCACACACAGGATATGCTGTGTCACATTCACAGAACTCTGTTTTATAACCCGTTAACAGGATATGATGTGACACAATCATGTAACTCTCTTTTATAACCCTCACACAGGATATCCAGTGACACAATCACGGAACTCTCTTTTACAACCCTCACACAGGATATGCTGTGACGCAATCATGGAACTCTGTTTTATAACCCTCACAGAGGATATGCTGTGAAACAGTCATGGAACTCTGCTTTATAACCTGCTCACAGGATATGCTGTGTCACAATCATGAAACTCTGTTTTATAACCCGCTCGCAGGATATGCTGTGTTACAATCATGGAACTCTGTTTTATAACCCACACACAGGATATGTTGTGACACAATCATGGAACTCTGTTTTATAACCCTCACACAGGATATGCTGTGACACAATCATGGAACTCTGTTTTATAACCAACACACAGGATATGCTGTGACACAATCATGGAACTCTGTTTTATAACCAACACACAGGATATGCTGTGACACAATCATGGAACTCTGTTTTATAACCCATACACAGGATATGCTGTGACACAATCATGGAACTCTGTTTTATAACCCTCATACAGGATATGCTGTGACACAATCATGGAACTCTATTTTATAACCCGCTTGCAGGATATGCTGTGTTACAGTCGTGGAACTCTGTTGTATAACCCTCACACAGGATATGCTGTGACACAATCATGGAAACTCTGTTTTATAACCCTAACATAGGATATGCTGTGACACAATCATGGAACTCTTTTATAACCCTCACACAGGATATGCTGTGTCACATTCACAGAACTCTGTTTTATAACCCGCTAACAGGATATGATGTGACACAATCATGTAACTCTCTTTTATAACCCTCACACAGGATATCCAGTGACACAATCATGGAACTCTCTTTTACAACCCTCACACAGGATATGCTGTGACGTAATCATGGAACTCTGTGTTGTAACCCTCATACAAGATACGCTGTGACACAATCATGGAACTCTGTTTTATAACCAACACACAGGATATGCTGTGACACAATCATGAAACTCTGTTTTATAACCCTCACACAGGAAATGCTGTGACACAATCATGGAACTACTGTTTTATAACCCTCACACAGGATATGCTGTGACACAATCATGGAACTCTGTTTTATAACCATCACACAGGATATGCTGTGACACAATCATGGAACTCTGTTTTATAACCAACACACAGGATATGCTGTGACACAATCATGGAACTCTGTTTTATAACCCTCACACAGGATATCCAGTGACACAATCATGGAACTCTCTTTTATAACCATCACACAGGATATGCTGTGACACAATCATGGAACTTTGTTTTATAACCCTCACACAGGATATGCTGTGACACAATCATGAAACTCTGTTTTATAACCAACACACAGGATATGCTGTGACACAATCATGGAACTCTGTTTTATAACCAACACACAGGATATGCTGTGACACAATCATGGAACTCTGTTTTATAACCCTCACACAGGATATCCAGTGACACAATCATGGAACTCTCTTTTATAACCATCACACAGGATATGCTGTGACACAATCATGGAACTCTGTTTTATAACCCACACACAGGATATGCTGTGACACAATCATGGAACTCTGTTTTATAACCAACACACAGGATATGCTGTGACACAATCATGGAACTCTGTTTTATAAACCGCTAACAGGATATGATGTGACACAATCATGGAACTCTGTTTTATAACCAACACACAGGATATGCTGTGACACAATCATGGAACTCTGTTTTATAACCCACACACAGGATATGCTGTGACACAATCATGAAACTCTGTTTTATAACCCACACACAGGATATGTAGTGACACAATCATGGAACTCTGTTTTATAACTCTCACACAGGATATGCTGTGACACAATCATGGAACTCTATTTTATAACCTGCTCACAGGATATGCTGTGTTACAGTCATGGAACTTTGTTGTATAACCCTCACACTGGATATGCTGTGACACAATCATGGAAACTCTGTTTTATAACACTCACAAAGGATATGCTGTGACACACTCATGCAACTCGTTTATATCCCACACACAGGATATGCTGTGTCACATTCACAGAACTCTGTTTTATAACCCGCTAACAGGATATGATGTGACACAATCATGTAACTCTGTTTTATAACCCTCAAACAGGATATCCAGTGGCACAATCACGGAACTCTCTTTTACAACCCTCACACAGGATATGCTGTGACACAATCATGGAACTCTGTTTTATAACCCACATACAGGCTATGCTATGACACAATCACAGAACTCTGTTTTATAACCCTCACACAGGATATACTGTGACACAATCATGGAGCTCTGTTTTATAACCTGCTCGCAGGATATTCTGTGTCACAATCATGGAACTCTGTTGTATAACTCTCACACAGGATATGCTGTGACACAATCCCGGAACTCTGTTTTATAATCCTCACACAGGATATGCTGTCATACAATCATGGAATTCTGTTTTATAACCCTCACACAGGATATGCTGTGACACAGTCATGGAACTCTGCTTTATAACCCACTCACAGGATATGCTATGACACAATCATGGAACTCTGTTTTATAACCCTCACACAGGATATGCTGTGACACAGTCATGGAACACTGCTTTATAAACTGCTCACAGGATATGCTGTGTCAAAATCATGGAACTCTGTTTTATAACCTGCTCGCAGGATATGCTGTGTTACAATCATGTAACTCTGTTTTATAACACAATCATGGAACTCTGTTTTATAATGCTCACACAGGAAATGCTGTGACACAATCATGGAACTCTGTTTTATAACCCTCACACAGGATATGCTGTGACACAATCATGGAACTCTGTTTTATAACCCTCACCCAGGAAATGCTGTGACACAATCATGGAACTCTGTTTTATAACCCTCACACAGGATATCCAGTGACACAATCATGGAACTCTGTTTTGTAACCCTCACACAGGATATGCTGTGACACAATCATGGAACTCTGTTTTATAACCCGCTCACAGGATATGCTGTGCCACAGTCATGCGGCTCTGTTTTATAACCCGCTCACAGGATATGCTGTGACACAATCATGGACCTCTGTTTTATAACCCACACACAGGATATGCTGTGACACAATTATGGAACTCTATTTTATAACCGTCACACAGGATATGCTGTGACACAATCATGGAACTCTGTTTTATAATCCTCACACAGGATATGCTGTCACACAATCATTGAACTCTGTTTTATAACCCTCACTCAGGATATGCTGTGACAGAATCATGGAACTCTGGTGAAGTCAGCTTGTGGATACTCCGTATGTTAAGGTGAGTGCTGTACTTTTTCCTGATCTTCACTGACCAAGAGTAGCAGCACTAACCAAATTACCCTTCCATTTGGACATGTAAGTTAGCAAAATCACTTTCTTTTCCTATCCCCCAGTCTACTTCTCAGAAGTCAGAGCTACTAGTGAAACCTTATCCTTCTGAGTTCTTTTTAGGGCTCCATTCCTCTATACCTCAAAGCTGGTAGCCTGCCATCTTGTTCTATTTTGAAGTCAGTTTACAATTCAGCTGCTTGTTGCTATTGTGGTTTGTGTGTCTGAATTGCTATAGTATCTATTATGTATTGTACTATGGCAGAGGTGTAGCTAGGGTGGGTTGAAGGGAGCAGCTGCCTTGAGCACATGGTGTTAGGGGGTCTTTATCAGCAGTACTGGCAGTCAGTTTCTGAATGCTGATGTTGCATTTGCTGTCAGGTCAGGGCTGAAGCACTGAACACTCCATATGTTGTATTGAGCTGTAGCAAGTAGTTATGCAGTTTGCTACAGTTGAAAAAAGAACTTTATTGTTTTTTTGATCTTCAAGAGAGTGGACCTTTTTTTGATCTGCAACCCTCTGGACTTTTTTTAGTCCTCAAGTCAGAGAGAGGAAGGGCTTTTTTATGGTCCTTAACTTAGAGTTAATAGAATCCACCATATTGGGGACTCACACAGGGACCTTGCTATAACTCTGTCCCTGGTCTTCATAGGTGATTACTAGGCTAATGTGCTCATGAGACTTTTTTAAGCCTAGCCCTTCTTCCAAAGAAGACCACAATAATAGTAGAAAACCAAACAATCCAAAAAAGCATTCAAGGCTGGAAACCGAGAATACAGCTGAACTATTTATTGAAACACTGGTAAGTGCTTTCGTCTGTGACCATCACCAGACTTCTTCAGACTGAAACTTCTTCCAAAGGTAAGAATGAAACCCTGTACTTTGCATCTGTAAGGTAAACACCTTAACCATTGTACCAACCACACTATATGATGTATAGTTAAAATCAAAGCACAAACAAGCAAACAAAAGCAAATGGACGTATACATGCATGTTAAATATCAGATATTTCAGTACTTCCCTGGAATTTTCTTTTTTGCAACAGTTCCTTACAGCTGATTAGAGAGAGTGTTCTGACATCCCCCCCCCCACCTAATACATATATTATTCTTTCTCTTGATTGCTACAAGCCAGGGAAGAATGCATCACCAAAAATCTGTGTCCTAGACATATACAGCTACTGCAGAGCAAGAAAGGACCATCTGACATGATATGCATGGATCCCATAAACTTCAACACACACGTAGTAGTACTTAAAGATGCAGTAATGTAAGCCAGCTCTGGTGGCATACAGGTATAGAGCCCTCACAACAGCCCAGGTGATTTGAACTCAGTTTGCAACTTAGTATCTTGATGGAGTTTGCAGGAGAAAATGGGCATGTACATCGTGAAGGCATGGGGCAGGGCAGGCCAGGACACCCAGGACCGCATTCACCTGGAGAAGAGGTGATGCAGGTATGCATCCTGGGGTGGGCTTTCAGCTCTCCAAGCCACTGTATCATGGTAGCCTCCTTAGCAAGCATATAGGAACATACACTTGCAAGAGAAAGACATTGTGAGCCCCTGCTGTGACGTGGGTAACATATTCCTCTGTCCAAGTGGTCCTTCTAGTCAGGGTGCCAATAAGACAGAAAGTACCCATATGGCTGCCTAAAGCATAGCCACTTTCAGGCAGCTGTCCCCCACACATTGGCAAGGATTCCCAGTGTGCTGAATGGAATGTCTTACTGAGGGAATCATAAAGTCTGGCAGGCAAAGAGGAATAAAATTCAGGAGAAAAAGTTGCTATTTAAGTACATGAGCTTGACTAACACAGTTTGAGAAAGAGAACCTGGGTTATTGTTAATCAGATAACACCTTTAGTGTTTTTTACAGTTCTGGTGACCATACACGGAGGGAGACAAGAATTTGGTGGAAGAAATCTGGAGAAAAGCTGCCTAAACTTTGTATGGGATGAAGGTGAAAGGACCAGAGCATAGAGGAGCTAAAACTCTTCTTAGCTGAGAGCAAAAGGGACAAGATGAAATGTTGCAGAAGTACATAAGGTCATGACCTGAAGATGTGAAGGGCTGTCTTGAACAGAAAGGACAGAGGTGTGATGAAGCAGCACAGAAGGACCTTTGACAGTACTTCCTCATGGAAATGGTTGTGGACCAGTAGAAAGGACAACCAGAATGGGTGGTTGAGATGAAACCCATGGAGTCATTCAAGAAGGCATATTACAGGTGTTAACGTTAGTGGGGAGATAGGAAAGGTACAAAGGAAGAAAGTTGAATGTACTTAGAGGACAGACTAAATAGATTTATTGCCTCCTGCTGTCAAGCAAATGCAATGCAATATTATTCTGGCTAGATTTTTGTTTTAGTCCATCTTGCTAACGGTCTGATTTTACTGATTCTGCTTTGGGATTCTTGACTTTTTTAATGCTGTTGTACCCCAAGCTCTTCTAATGCTGTTGAAATTCCCTCACGTCAGTAGCTGTCTGAATTTGTTAGCTGCATTTGTTAACTATGTGGTGATGTTGATTCCTTTAGTCCTACTGTGGCTATGAATATTTTATCAGCTCCAGTTTTACCATTATGACTGTATTAATTCTAGTGAGGGAATCCACAAGACTCCATGAAAATGGCAATGATGACCTTGTTACCAATTCATGTACTTGATACAGGAAGTCTGCTGAAAAAATGCTCAATTGTCTGTCCTAGTAAGAAACATCAGCTTAATTTGCTTATTCAGTTTCTTACTTTTAGCTAACATATTAACTACCTTATTCAGTCACTATGATTAAGTAAATGGTGATTTATTGATGAACTGCACTGAAAAGAATGCACTCAGGACAGTATGATAATCTGTTTGCTTACACTAAGTCAACAAATGTATGGAGAATAGAACGGTGTGGCCAGCTTGCTAAAATTTTGCTTGCCTTGTGTATGCATGACTACATAATTGGTTGGAGGGTGTAGTGGGCTAATCAGCCAGCACTAGAAGAATAAATATGCAATATATACTGTAGGAATGTTGATAAGTGTGGCCATGGACCCAGGGTAGGCCTCACATGGGTTAAAATGATAGTAGTCTGAATGG
Source organism: Protopterus annectens (assembly GCF_019279795.1). Taxonomy (NCBI): domain Eukaryota; kingdom Metazoa; phylum Chordata; order Ceratodontiformes; family Protopteridae; genus Protopterus; species Protopterus annectens. Next base: position 1,165,612,681 of record NC_056733.1, on the reverse strand, counting down.
ACCTGTGTGTGACTGTCTGCTTTGGTAAGTTGCTGAAGTCTGTAACCATATCACAACTAAATGTCTGTATCTTTGTATGCTGTCTGTCACAGAAGACATGGTAAGAGCCTCTTAATGTAATGTGAAATGTATTTAATTAACTTACTTTGACTGGTCACATCTGCCTAGGTCAGGATGTAGTTAATTGTTGCCCAAAGATCTCACAACCAGTTCCAGCTTAAACCCATGTGATCAACATTGAAAACATTGCTTAGGTCTCAAATAATACCAAAATAAAATTTTTTTACAAGCTTAAAGCTCTTTTTGTACTTCAAGAGTGGGGCAATCTTCAATATGGCTTACTTTCAAGTGCCAGAGAACTTGAAATAACAGGTGAAGAGTTTGAAAATGAAGTGCAGTCTCAGAGTTATTATATTTAAGTAGCAGGGAATGTGGGGTGGGGGGGTACGGGGGGTTTGACCCCTTGCAGAACAAAATATATACAGTTTATTTTTATTCTAATTGTTGTGATTTTGAGGTATTTCCTTTTTGAATCTTTTTGATTTGACCTGTTTTTATCATGTCTTAATGTTCAGGCTTTTTACAGTTGAAACACTTGATATAGACTCATATGTATGTGTGTGTATATATATATATATATATATATATATATTAGATATAAAAATACATACATACAAAGCAATGGGTAAAAAGATCACAAAGACAAACCATTCAGTAAATACTGGCAAGAAAAATGGGGGGGGGGGGTCATAAACAAAAGACCAGCACTGGTAGAGTTTTTAGTAGAATGTAGAATAAAAGCTGCCATTAAAAAAGGAATAATTAGCAGAGCATATAATATATTGCATGATAATTATAAGAATCAATCAGAGGAGGTTAGAAAGGATTGGGAAGAGACTGGATAAGCAATTCACAAAGAAACAATGGGAGGATATATGTATGTCTTCCAAATATGCAAAAAAATCTAGAAGATTTAGGATTTTTACTTGGAAATGTTTACATAGATATTTTTATACCTGAAGCAGACTCCAGAGAATTTTTCCTCAGGTAGACAGCAAATTTTGGAGGTGTAACGGGGAAAAAAGAGGTTCTTGGGAATATATTTTCTGGGAATCTGGTGGGTTGGCGAACTTTAAGGATTCCCTGCGGGATTCACTGTCAGAAGTGCTGGGTGTGTGGATTGATGTGATTGAGGATCTGATTTTTCTGAGTTGTGATACAGAATCGGAATTGGCTAGACATGGCAAGGCCTTCCTGTGTCTAATTATCGTGGCTTCCTAAAAAACAATTAGTAGAAAATGGAAATCAAAATCTAAGCCAACTATTTTAAAAGTAGTGAATATAATAACAGAGATAAAACAACTAGAATTGAGATCTTTAGAAAAGGGTAGGAGCAAACTGCGTAGGAAGAAAGTGGGAATTGTGGGAGCAATGCATATAGGGGAGGGATGAGATTTAAAAGAAGGCAGGACTTAAATGAGCCATGTAATTTTTGATTGAAAATTATTGGAAAGATCATAACTGATGTATAATGTTTGCAACTGGGAGTGTGTCAGTATGGTTTGTGATGTAAAATGCTGGAAACTAGGATTGTGTTGGTGTGGTTTGTTTTCATTTATATAAATGTATGATTGCTTATGTTGCAAGTGATAGTTTAATAAAGATGTTTCTTGTTTAAAAAAAGGGGCAGGAATTGAGTAATTTATGTAATGTTGCTTAGGGTGATATGATATATAGCAGTGCATGTGAAGTATAATGTTTGTTAATGTTAATTTGTTAATACAGTTTGATTACTTTTGTATTTTGTCAATTCTTCTACAAATGCAGGGGGCATGATTTAATGTAGATGATATGTGTTGCTCGTTCGTCTCGAATATATACAACAAGAAGGCTTGGGGTTTCATTCAGATGCTTTAATACATAGAAACACATCAGGATGGATAGCAGTATCATTAAATACGAATGAACTAGTTAACAAACAGAGCTTACACATATGCATGCTTACATATCAACAGTTAACTACAAAATGGCAGTCTAGCTTGCACATGCTCAGTATTTATACACTTGTGCAAACCCTTGGATAGCTTCTTAAGGGTATATATACACATATTGATCTACATCCTCCCTCTAAAAAAGATTGCTCTTTGAAAAAACAATATCATAACTAGACATGCATTACTATATACATTGGAAACAAAACGCAATGTTCATGTCCAAGTTGCTTCATATCTGCTACAGGGTTTAGAGATGCGACCATATCTCATAACATAACAGTTGACACCAAATTTAGCAAGAGGGACAGTCTGCAGTGCACAACTTATATCAGGAACTTCTGTATTCGACACAGGAATGGGGAATGTCTTCTGGAACTTCCTCTGGAATTGGAACACCAGACAACTCATTCCTAGATAAAGAGTCTTTCTCACAGGCTACTGTATCTGCTCTGGTATAGTCTCGGACACCAGTCTCAAATGCTTCTGATTCCGCCTAAAAGTTGCTCCTTCTGATTCTATAATGTACGATGTCGGCTCTGGACAATATTCTCCATGACACCGATCCGATCATAACCTCTGGATGTTTGCATCCTTACCAGTGCTCCCTCTAGTAATGGAATGAGCGGTTTGCTGGTCTTATCGCAGTAGGACTTCTGGGTTAAGTGCTTCTTCAACAGATTGGCTTTTACTGATGCATTGTTCTCGACACATGGAACCAACAATTGACTACTGATTGGTAATGTGGTTCTGGTTTGTCTCGACAGAAATCTCTGAGCAGGTGAACCAAGATGTTTATTACAAGGAACATTTCTTAGATCCAAGAGATTCAGGAAAACATCACTATTGTCTCGTTTAAGCTTCTGAAGTAACTGCTTTGCACTTTGAACTGCGCGTTCTGCCAAACCATTTGACTGTGGGTACTCTGGACTACTTATGGTATGAGTAAAGTCCAATTCTTCGGCAAATCTTTTGAACTGTTGGCTTGTAAACTATGTGCCATTGTCAGAAAGAACTTTGTGTGGACTACCATGTACAGTAAAATGATGCTTCAGCTTAGTAATGACAGTACTGGATGCTTGGTTAGGAAGTAAGTGACTATCGAACCAATTGGAGTAAGAGTCTACTAACATCAAATAATGCTGACCATTCCACTCGAAGATGTCAGTGTCTACTGTCAACCAGGATAGTTCTGGAATCTGGTTAAGCTGAAGCTTTGTACCATTTCACACTGCACAAGATAAAAGTGCTCTCTCAATGTCTTGGACATAGAAGGCCAAAATACTAGTTCTCTCACCCTTCTTTTGGCAGATCCAGTTCCTGGGTGATCACGATGCAAGATAGTAATGCACTCTGGTTGGAAGGACATTGGAATAATTACTTTCAGAGCTTTCATTATGATACCTCTGTCAGACAAAATCTCATCTCTGTATGGAAAATAAGGTTACAGTTCTTGAGGTAAACTAGATTGCTTTGACAGCCATACTTGTTTGATAAAGTGGTTGAGCCTTTGTAAAACTGGATCTGTGGCTGTGTGATGTTTCATCAAGATGTGTGGAAGAAAAGTTTCTCACTTCTATGACTTCAAAATCAAGGTTCTCATTCTCATGTTGTTCTGTGATATTTCTGAGTGATCTGGATAATGTATCAACAAGATAAAGAAGTTTGCCTTTCTTGTAGACAAGATCGAAATTATACTTTTGCAATCTCAGCATCATACATTGCAGTCTGGCTGGAGCTGAATACATTGGCTTTCTCAAGATAGTGACTAATGGTTGGTGGTCTGTTTTGATCTGGATAGGTCTATCATAAACATAATCATGAAACTTTGAACATGCAAACACAATTGCCAACAGCTCTTTCTCAGTCTTGGCATACTACATCTCAGTTTGGTTAAGAGTTCTCAATGCGTAGACAACAGGTCGATCCTCTTGTAGAATGACTGCACCAAGACCAAATTATGAAGCATCACAGGAAGGTGTAATTGACTTGTGAATATCATAATATCTGAGAGTTGGTGGACTTGGAAATCTCTGTTTCAGGACATCAAGTGCTCTTTGGTGTTACTCTAACCAAGACCAGGATACATCTTTACATATCAACTCTCTTAGCGGCGCTGAAAGTTGGCTCAAGTCTGGAATGAACTTGCCTAGGTAGTTGACCATGCCAAGAAAACATTGCAGGACTTGAACATTGTCTGGAGCTGTCATCTCGAGAATGACTGTTTGTTTTGAAGGGTCTGGCCGTAAGCCTATACTCATAAATAAATGACCAACATAAGTAACCTCTTGTAGCCTGAATTTGCATTTGTGTGGGTTGAGCGTAAGATTCACTTGACATGCCCTCTCTAGAACTTTTCTGAGGTTTCTGAGATACTCTTCTTCATCACAACATCCTGTCAGTATGTCGTCTACTATGACAGCACAAGGATACCTAGAAAAAAATTTGCTCTATTGCATGCTGAAAGACTTTACTAGCAGAGTTTATCCCAAATGGCATTCTCAAAAAATCTATACCTGTCAAATGGAGTATTGAACGTAATGAGCAGTGAGGATTTCTTTTCAAGCTGAATCTGCTAAAATGAACTCTTTGCATCTAGGCCAGAAAAAATAGTGGAATTTCGCATCAAGGGTGCGACTTCCTCAACTGTGCGCATTGGATGATGAGGTCTTTTTAGTACTTTGTTCAAATCTCGTGGGTCAATACATATTCTGATATCATCTGGGCTTTTGTTATGAGCTACCACTATGGAAGATACCCATTCAGTTGGAGTTTCAGCTGGACAAATCACACCTTGTCACACCATTTTATCTAACTCAGCCTTAGCTCTGTCCTGCATGGCCATTGGAACTTTATATGCTGGCTTGATAACTGGACTGGCCTCTGGGTCTAACTTCATGGAGTACGCAACTGGATGCTTGCCTCATTTGTCTTCAAAAAGATTAGGATAGGTAGAAAAATGTGCTGGGCAAAATTAGAGTAGTGATCTTTTAAGCTAACATGGTGGACTTATTATTAAATGAAAGCAGTCCCATTTTTAAATTGTCTCTGAGCCCTAATAATGACTGGACGTGCCTCTTGACCACATAAAATAATAAGTCGTAGCTTCTTCAAGCAGAGTAATATGAAAGCACTACTGAGCCTTCAGTTTGAATTTCTTCACCTCCATAAGCAACAAGCTGTGCATACCTTGCCAAATCAAGCCTTTTATATTTACACACTCCAGCAAATGTTTCTGCTGACATAACATAGCACCTATATCAACTTTCAGCTCTATGGGTTTTCCATTTATCCAAACAGTACAAAATACATCATTCTTTGCCCATAAATCTACTGCATTGACTGTTTCATGAAATACTGACACACTGTCAACATAAAGTTTAGAATTGCCATCGTCTAACTGATCAGCTCATTTCTTAAAATGTTCCCTTTTAATAAAAGAATGTGGGCCTTTTGATTTACAAAATCTTTTGAAAGTATTCCATTTATTACATTTGTGGCATTGTTGACCAAAAGCAAAACACTTTTCCCTTTTAGATTCATTCAACTTCCACCACAGTTATGACAGCTGGCAATGAAATTGGGTTGGAGCCCATGCTTTGAGTTTACTGACTCACTCTTATGCTTCGCTGAGACTGTGCAAACTCTGGAATTTACTAGAAAGTTCTGTGGTTTACCAGTGAGAACTGCAGGGGTTACAGTTGCTGCCATGCCCCCACCATCCCCCACTCTGGAATCATAGATAAACTTACTAAGTTGGGCATTAATCCCTATGTCACCCAATGGGTTGCTAAATGGCTTACTGATAGAACCCACACTGTAAAAGTAGCCAACTCCAAATCCAGCTCCAGACAAGTGACAAGTGGAGTACCTCAGGGTTCAGTCCTGGGGCCACTCTTGTTTGGCTTCTACTTCTCTGAAGTACAGGTCAACACTAAGGGACTCTGGCTAACAAAGTTTGCAGATGACTGCAAACTGGGAGCCATTATTGAATCCCCAAATGATGTGGATACTCTACAAAAGGGCCTTACAGAAACAGATGCTTGGTGCCAGATCCATGGGCTCAAGCTCAATGCCAAGAAATGTATTGTTATCCCCTTTGGGAAAAAAACATGTATCCATGAATTACCATATAGGTGGCAGTACACTAAACACAGAAAGTGTGATAAGAGACTTAGGGACACAGGTGGACAGTGGTCTCACCTTCGATAACCACATCCCCACAACAGTCAGGAAATCCTTCTATGTGGCACACCTCATCACGAAGGGCTTTTCATCCAGAAAAAAGGAGGTCATTGTCCCACTGTACTCATCCCTCATTAGACCTATTATAGAATACAACGCCCCATTTGGTATGTACCTCTTAAGACATCTGCAACAACTGGAAAGGCCTCAGAAATACCTCACTAAAAGAATCACAGGCCTAAAGCAGATGCCCTATGCTGACCGCCTTAAAAAACTCCAGCTATACTCTGTCGCATATCGTCTACTCAGAGGCGATCTCTGCTTAACATACAAGGCCATGTCAAACCCAGAGCTGTTGGACATGCTACACTTAAAGAAATCCCAATCCCTCAGAGCTACACGCTCCAGGGATCTAAACCTTGTCATCACAATAAACAAAACATGCTGGAGGGATAGGTTCCTGACCCAGAGACTCCCCAGACTCTGGAATAGATTGCCCATACATGTCAAGCAGAGTGCCTCTTTGGACCTCTTCAAGAGGAACCTTGACGATTGGATGGGAGAAAGGAAATTCACCCCAGGGATCACGTCAGTCGCCCTGCTAGACAGGGGTCCAGGAAAGTAAATAATGTGGGAAGAAATAGCCAGGGAATTGTTATGGCTAGGCTTGTATAGGCCCTAGGGCTGATAGCCTAGTACCAACCTATGAACCTATGTGTTTGGGCCTCTTTCTTTTAATAAAGTGCTGCATACTATCAACATGAGCTTTATCACTGTGCCTTCTAGTGCTGTTATCATTTGTGAGGATATGTGTGTGCTTTTCTGTGAGCTAGTATATCTGACAAATCTCAATGGCCTTATTCAAATTTAAATCACTGTCACAATACAAAATCTTTTTCACAGTATCATCTTTTATGCTACATACAAGTCTGCCCTTTATCAACTTATCCCTTAAGTGACCAGATCTGCATGTTTTAGCCTTATTTCTCAGGTCAGTTATATATACTGCACAAGTTAAACCAGGCTTTTGATCCCTTGTATAAAATAAGTGTCATTCCACTGTAACATTTGTCTGGGGGTTACACGTTTCCCTAAATTTATGTTTTAAGCACTCTGGGTCTTCCCTTGACTGAGCCAGTGCAGTAGTATGATGGTTTTCCCCCCTCTCCTGTATAAATAGCAGGTGCATATACAAATGAATGCTCCCTTTCTATGGCTTCTGACCCAGCTAAATTAAACAGAACAAATGCTTTTGTAGAGTCAGCTTTATCAGAAAATGCAGCCTGTATGAAAATGTTGTACTCTTGCTCAAACACTCTCCAGTTCTCAGCAATATTACTGTCAAACACAAGTACACTGGGTTTCTGAAATCTGTCTGCCATGCCCATAAAGTATACACAAAAACAATGAAAATATGGCCCTTATAACTATGTATAAACAAACTGTTCTATAAGCTTGTAACAACATTCAAATGCACAATAAACTCTTCAAAATGCTTTAATTTATCAAATGTGCTCTGTAATGGCTGTATTCTGTGAAATATGCCTTGTAATAGCTGTACTTTCCAAAATAGCTTTACTGTAGTAATTTGAATATTTTTATCAATATCGTACATATTGGTTTATGCGAATATTATTTAGAGTGCTCTGTATACCTCAATTCATATTATGCAAAAGAAACAGTTGTGAGCAAGTTTTAATATCTAAAATTAATTTCTGACCTGTTTTGCAAAGCATGCACATTTTAGGATGATCCACTCCTATATATTCCACCAGCATCTAAACAAGTGTCTTAAGTCGTTTTAGCCAAGCCATTTCTGACACCATGCCCCTTCAGTATGCTTCTTCTAACACCATGTCCTTTTAGACATGCCACTTCTGACCCCATGTCCTTTAGACATCCCACTTCTGACTCCATGTTGCTTGTTCTTCTCTAATACATATAACAAGAAGGCTTGGTGTTTCGTTCAGATGCTTTAATGCATAGAAACACATCAGAATGGATAGCAGCATCATTAAATACAAATGAACTAGTTAACAAACAGAGTTACATACGTACATGCTTACATCTCAACAGCTAACTACAAAATGGCAGTCTAGTTTGCACATGTTCAGTATTTATACACTTGTGCAAGCCCTTGGATAGCTTCTTAAAGGTATATATGCACATATTGATCTACAGTACGGATAGCCAAGCAGTGGAAATGTCGATGGCATGTAATCTTGAATCAGGTAAGTGGGGTTGGAGGGATGAGAGTGTTTTTGTGTGTGTGTTTGTGTGTGTGTGTGTGTGTGTGTGTGTGTGTGTGTGTGTGTGTGTGTGTGTGTGTGTGTGTGTGTGTGTGTGTGTGTGTGTGTGTGTATGTAAGTTAGGGCTAGGGTCGGTGATGAGTGAACAATACATGTTGTATGTTTGTGTGTGAGTTTGTGTATTTTAGGGTTAAAGCCAGGTTTATGTTAGGGGGATAGATATACCCTGGGATTCACAAAGGTTCAGTGCAAGAATAAGTTATTTTTGCATGGAACCGACCATGTCTGTGTAGAGCAGCAGCTTGCCTTGCATATTCATGAAGGTGCACTGCTGTACTCTTAAATGGACATGGTCTGTGAGTATGAGCGCAGGGGGGGGTGTCTGAGAGCAGTGCTTTCAGTATAAACATGCCCCCTGCACTCCATAATTGCTGTATGGCAATATAAATATAGTGAGAGTGTCTTCAGAAACCATTACTTGTCAAACGGACAAGTAATCTGAACAAAGCCATGGACAAATGTAAGATATTTGCTCTCACAAACATATAAAGTGGATAGAATGACAGGCTTCGCATTAGCATGAAGTACACAAAGGGTATGAAGTGTAAAACTCAAATGTCTGTCATTATTTCCTAATGTAGTGCCTAATGCTCTGCCACTAATCTGCCAGAAAGCCACAATTTTATGAAAAATGGGCCAAATATATAAGGCAAATATCTTGGCAGTCTGTGACAATCTGTACAGTTGAGAGGTATGGCGGACACTGTTAGTGTCCATGGACCATACCTCTCAAATGCAAAGCCTGTTATGTCATCACCGTTGTAAAAGCACAGCCCCCCACATATAATGTTGCAGAAATTAATGTGCATACCCCTACAGTACAAAAATAAAACATAACAGTTTAAATTATTTTTTTCAGTCCACAATAAAGTTTAACCGTAGCTGAGCGGATGTGCACATCGAGCAGCTCTGCTCAGCCTAGCTTACACCATCACAAGGAGCTAAATAGGAATATACTTCAAAAAACAGCAATGTGCAAAGAGCAAAGTGGTTAGAGCATTTGCTTTGCAAGTAGTCGTTCTTGGTTCGATCCCCACTAAAACCAATTCACATTTTACACGTGAAAGCAGTACATAATTTTTTGTAATAATTAGGTAGTAGATAACATTTATTTGTAAACCAGAGTAGTGTAGCAGGTCCAAATGTGAGGTGTCAGTGTAATAAAGCTGTGAAACCCCCATATAAACACAAGTGCCCCATACAGTATAGTCAGACAAGAATAAATGTAATGAAAGCACTTAGGGAAGGTAAACAAAATTATAATATGTCAGGAATGATGAATTAATCCCATACAGTTGATAGTTCATAAAATAAAACATAAGCAATGTAAAAACACAAGCATTGCACAGCTATACTGACCAGGTGTAAGCACTGTGTAAATATGAATGGTAAGCAATGAGTAGCCCAGCTAAGTGGATTTGCCCATTGGTAAGCAGTGCAGAACCTGCTCCTTTAAGCACTGCCAACCTTAGCTAAGCAGGTTTGCCCGTAGCTCAGCTTAGCTTAGCATATTCAAAACCATCCAATCACGGCAAAGGGTGGGAAATCAGCTGTATTTAAACCTCGCAGGCGGGAATACAGCGCATAACTGGTTGTAGCTCCCCAGTGTAGGTAGTGTGGCAGGGGTTGGAGAGGGCATGCACTTTTAGGTGCAGTGCTGGGGCATACAGAATTCCAAGGTCATGGCAGGACTCCTTGTTAAAAACCATGATGTGAGACTGCTGCAGGACCAGTACAGGGCTCGCAATATAAAGTGGAGGCCTGGGAAAGTCTCTCCATGACCTCACCAGTGCCACTGCCATCCCTCGGACTGGTGAGCAGGTCCAGCACCACTATGCTGACTTGAAGCGAAGGAAGTGGGAGCTCTTGGACAAGTGGGTCCAAGAAGCATGGCAGAGGGGTGATGTCCCTGGCATGTGTAAATATTCATATCAGTACCTGTTTACCAAAGTCGAGCCTGTGTATGTGATGGATAGGTATGCATAAATGTTACTCTATCTTCTTTACAGCTCTAGCTGAGTGGGCTGTGAACCAGGAAGCCCATGCCAGGAGGTTGCAAAGGCTGCGTCGTGAGGCTGGTGAGTAACAATCTAGCTTGTAGTATTCATACCAAATAAATATAAAGGAGTAGAATGTCACCTGTGTGTATGTATTGCACCTAATAAACCGGGATATGGGAATCTGCAGACTCAGGATCCTACACAGTTTACTTTTGTGAAGGGTAGGTCATACCTGCTCAATCAACCTGGTCAACTTCTTGCCATCAGTCATCTGAGCTGTGGATGAAGGCAAGATGGCACATACAGCCTACCTTGATCTGGCCAAAGCCTTTGATAACATTCCTCACTCAGGAATCATACAAAAAATTACTAAGCTAGGTATCAAACCCTATATCACTAGGTGGGTTGCAAACTGGGTCACATACAGGACTCATAGTGTGAAAATAACTGACTCCAAATCAGGCTGCTGAGCAGTCATAAGTGAAGTCCCACAGGGTTCTGTCCTGAGTCCTCTCATGCTTGGTTATGAATTCTCTGAAGTCCATGCCAACATGAAGGGGCTCTGACTGACAAAGTTTGCAGACAGTTGCAAGCTGGGAGCTATTATTAACTACCCAAGTGATGCTGGCATCCTACTGAAAGGCCTCACTGAGACCAATGACTGGTGTCAGAGCCATGGCCTTAAGCTCAATGTCAGAAAATGTGTTGTCATCCCCTTTGTGGAAATCCTTGTTCCCATGATTTACCACATTGATGGTAGCCCCCTGAACAAAGAGGGCATTATAAAAGATCTGGGTACACAGGTTGACAGTAATGTCTCTTGACCATCACATTGCCACTGTGGTCACAACGTCCTTCTATGTGGCACATCTCAGTACTTACGCATTAGCATCCAGGAAGGAAGAGGTCATTATCCCTTTGCACTCTTCTTGACAGAGTGACACAGTTTGTTTCAGCATACATATTTTGATGGATGTGAGGTAGGTAAATGAAATGTATGTCCTCATTTTCTGACAACACTCATATCATTACAGTGATTTACCAGAGAAATTATAATAATCTGTAAAACAGACAAGAAATATGAGCAATAAACCTGGACAACCTGAAACAATCCATCCAGTTGACAGATATGCTCAGAACCCCATTCTGCAATGAATCTGAACCAAGGCTGACAAAGTGGTGGGTGGAAGCCATAAAAAAGGGATGCATCTGAAGTAGTGGCATAGGTAAGCTAGCACAGTTGCTGTAGTAACACCCTCCTGTGTGCTCTAACATATATTTACTGAAATAGCACAAGTAATTGAATTAGGACATCTGCTATGGATAATTACATGTGTATTTGCAAATATATCAGGCACTACAGGGATATAACAGCAGCGACAAACATACACCAGTGTGAAAGTGCATACCCACAACCAACATCACCACAGTCACAGTCACATACCGTTAAGTCAAGTGAACAGTAGAGTATACGGACTGTGTGAACAAATACATCATTGTTTGCCACTCACACACTAGCCCTACATATAGAGTCCTAATTGTCAGTGTAGTCTGAATCCTGACCTTGGTACAGGACATGTCTCAATCTGCCCCTACAAACACATACAGCCAATAGATCAGTGGAAACTGGAGCAGCATGCACAGTCAGATAAAGAAGGAGCCATAACACTTACAACCACCCCCTCCATACACAGCCCAAATAACATGTTCACATGACATGTGTACACAATCATGGCAGTCTGTTAACAATGGCCAGACATACACAGGCCTCTCACATGTACAGTTCACCACAGAATGCACAGGCTCAGGACTCATATCTAAGGCCTCTTCCCTGACATCTCTGTAGGTGCATTACATCACTGGGATGGTAGCAGGAATGAAGTCAAGAAATAATGATAATAAATACGTCTGCACCTGATTGACATCTGGACAAAGCCTGACATCATCTGGGGGCAGAGGCACAAACACAAGGGTAGATTGGACATACTGCTGTCATACATTGAGACAGTTGCAGATGTCACTGGGTTTGTTGTAACATCCTTCATGAGGAATATGACATCGGTAATGCCAATAGATGTGAGTATTTATTGTCTGCATTCCCCAGAGTCCACGACTGATTTACCAAGGACGCCAAATGTCTGGGGAACAGACAAAACATAACAGGCAGACTTGTGGCCAGTCTGTGGACAGAGTGACAGTGGAGAGGTATGTCAGAGAGATATCACTGTGAGTCGTGAAGTCACTAAATGCATGTCCACACAAACCCTGTCAATCTGTCAGTCTACCATGTGTATAACAGCACTGATGACATAGAATCTGTTCACAAATCTAGGGATATGTCCCCTATGTTGTTTGGCTGTCTCTACATGTCCTGTCCTGTGACGTATTGCCACCTACTGTATGTGAATCTGTAGGCCACTACCTCTGTAATTTCCCTCACACAGGCAAGGAAAAGGGGCAAGGCCCACATTTTGTTGGAACTAGCAGCAGTGTCCAGGCCCATAGCACAGTACCATGTGGGCACCTACATAGTGGCATGGCCATAGCAATACCTGACATCTGCAAATCTGTACAGAGGACAGACAGAAAGTAGATAGCCAACAGGTTATGCACTAGGATGAATGTTTTGAAAAATAGATGTCTGAAACTGAAAGTTATGCCATTACTACATGACAGCAGTCCTCAATGACGTCCAAAAACCTAGTAGTCTACAGTTAATATCAACATATCAGATCAATATCGAATAGGAGATACATAAAAACATACAGCTCAAACACCAAGAACAAGATAGTCAGTACTCAGAGTCCAGCTTTGCATGCACGGGTGTATGGTTCCAGTACTACAATCTGCAATCTACTCTTACTTGGAAAAGCACTGTTAAAAGTACTAACATAATGATACAATATGTGTTAAACTATATTTGTCAACCAGTGCAGTGTAGCTGGTGTAACATGCAAGTGGGACTGCATATAACCTGGGATACTACCCATGTATGAAACAAATACAAAGATTGTGGTACTTCCCATGTATACTCAGGTGTCCCATACAATATACTCACACCCCTTGCTACTGTAATGACAGCACATAGAAGCATGTTATGTACAGGAAATTAAATACACTTTTTAAAGATGACCACCCCTACTGTAAATTTGATCTGGTGTACCCCTCCCAGTCTGGTGTTCACTCTACTTAATACAGACAGAACGTTTGAGAAGGTCAACCTACTTAGGTTCTTAACATTGAATTTGTCTTCTGCTCCTTCTTCCTCTCTCCTTGCACTTCACTTAAAAAAATGCACTTTAGTTTGCTTTTGCATCTTCTTAAAAGTACTCAGTTGTATTTATCCTGCTTCATTTATTACTGATTGGTAGTAGCCTGATTAAATTGTAACTATTATTCTAAGCCTTTTGGTTTAAGCACTTGGGCTCCAGACCAGTTGTTTTAAATTAAGAAGGTTTGTGATCTGCACTGTTGTGGCAGGACAGGTAGCTTACATCCTTCTAAGTTGGGAATTGCTGATTGAAGGCTCAGTGTCTGTTATTCTAAAAGTGTATTATTTCTAGTTAAAGCACTTGGGCTTCAGGCCATTTATTTTTCATTAAGAAGATTTGTGGTCTGCACTCTTGTGGGAGGAGAGGCTAGATTCTGCCCTTATGAGCTCTGAATTTCTGGTTAAAGGCTTATTGTGCTTGCTTATTGGAACTGTTTCTTTCTGAAATTGGTGTGCCTTGTTTGCTGTAGCATAAACTAGATTCAGACATCCTGAATCTAGCTTTGATTGTATAACTTGAGCACTAATCCAGGCCATCTTTTTTTGGAAAAGTCTCCCCAGCACCCTAGTGGCAGGAGTGCAGTTAGAACTTGTTTGATTGAAGACTGCTAGAACAGGGCTCAGTTTTGAGCTTTTTTACTGGTTAATTGGGTACTTTGTTTAAATCAGTTTGCTCATTTTCTATTGTTTTATATATATATATATATATATATATATATATATATATATTGCATTTTATTCATCTGGTTTTATTGTATTTGTGTTTCTTCCTACTTTATTACTCTATTTTGCTTTTGCTGCTTGTTCTTAAAAGTACTTAATTGCATTTATTCTTCTGCATGTATTACTGATTGTAAGTAGCCTAATTAATTTGTAACTGTTATTCTAAGCCTTTGTTTGAAGCACTTGGGCTTCAGAGGAGTTGTTTTACATTAAGAAGGTTTGTGGTCTGCACTGTTGTGGCAGGACAGGTAGCTTACATCCTTCTAAGTTGGGAGTTGCTGATTGAAGGCTTAGTGTCTGTTATTCAAAAAGTTTATTAGTTCTGGTTTACGCACTTGGGCTTCAGGCCAATTATTTTACATTAAGAAGGTGTGGTCTGCACTCTTGTGGGAGGAGAGGGTAGATTCTGCCCTTCTGAGCTGGGAGTTTCTGGTTAAAGGCTTATTGTGCCTGTTTATTTGAACTGTTTCTTTCTGAAATTGGTATGCCTTGTTTGCTGTAGCATAGACTAAATTCAGACCTGCTGAATCTAGCTTTGGTTGTATAACTTGAGCACTAATCCAGACCATCTTTTTTGGAGAAGGTTCCCCTGCACCCTAGTGTGCAGTTAGAACTTGTCTGATCAAAGACTGCTGGAACAGGGCTAAGTTTTTAGCCTTTTATTGGTTAATTGGTTAATTTGTTTAAAAAAGTTTGCTCATTTGCTACTGTTATATTTTTTTAAAAAAATAACGTTTATGCATCACCACTTAGCTAGGGTTAAACTATTCCCAGCACCATAAAGTCTTCTCTTCAAATTTTCCCTTAGAACTAGCCAGTTTTTTTAGTTTTATCATTCAGATCTGTTTCCTTGAGCTCAGCACTTGTTCAGAACTCATTGTAAGCACTAAATAAGCTATAAATTACTACAGCACTCAACTTTCCTCACTTGTCTAGAGAAAAACAGTTTTTAGTACTTAATAAATAAGCACCTATCCAGGCATGTCTAAGGGTCAGCTCCTGGTGTTTTCTCCTGTCTACCTGATGAATCTGGGCATTTTGGGGCAATTGCCTCATGTACACAGACAACCCTCTCCTCCTACTACCCAACACTACAACCTGTGAGAGATGCACTTATATAGCCAAACTGGAAGCAAAGCTCTCTTCACCCAAGACTGGACTAGACAGTCACGAGGTGAAGGTAAACACTTGCACCACACTTATCACATAGTCCCTCAAAACCTACACCACCAAAACAGACACATAGAAATACAAAACACACACCCATATTCATAGAGGCTCTCAATAAAAATCTGCTCAAGCAACAGAGACCTCCAAAGCAGAAACGCAAGCAACCTTCCCCTGCCAACACAACCCAAATGACACATAGCCCACAAACCTAGTGTGCCACTCAACCACAGCCCATAAGCCATAACAACATACCCAACACTCTAGTCATAGGTGACTCTATAGTCAGGCACACTGATGTTCCACTCACCAGGCTAAACAAGGAGAAAGTTACTGTCAGCTGCCTGTTGGGTGCCAGGATCCGCCACATAATGCATGCACTCAGGTCACTCCACAACAAGTACAAATATGACTCTGTCATTGTCCATGTTGGTGTGAATGACCTGAGACGTACCTTCCTGGACTACATGAAAAGAGACATAGAGGAGCTCTCTGATCTTGTAGCCCAGGCAGGTATGACCCTAGCCCTGAGTAGCATCCTGCCATCACCCAGAATTATACCACAGGACAAGGACAAAATGATTGACAATTGGCTAAGTTTGTGGTGTCATTCTAAGGGGATCCAGTATCTGTCTGCCTGGGATGACATGATCGACAGACCATGATGCTTTGCCAGAGATGGCCTGCACCTGTTGCCCTTGGGATTTCGGATACTGGCTAAGCCTCTTGCCACCCCTATAGTGCCTTTTTTAGGCAAGGTTCAAATGACAAATTCACCACCGTAACAGGTACAAGCAAGCAAAATCTGATGGTAATGCTACTCAATGCTAGAAGTCTAAACCTCAAAATGCATTCACTCGAGGCACTCCTTAAAATTGAAAACATCGACATCTGTGCAGTGACAGAGACCTAGTTCAAGGCTCCAGAGAGCACCACTGCATTACTAGTCTATAATTCATACCACACCTTTCGGACACCTAACCTGGATATAAACACTAAAGGCGGATGCGTGTCCATATTCATTAAGGATATCCACACCTCCAGGCTAGTTGCTCAGCATAATGCATCCGAGATTATCCAAGTGCAACTAACTCTGGGCAAGACCACAATCCAAATTGTAACTTGCTACAGATCCCCCACCATGCCCCAGCATTCCCACTCCTCATTTCTTGACACACTGGAAAATATTAGGGTACA
>NC_056733.1:1165578338-1165590838 GCF_019279795.1 Protopterus annectens | reverse complement strand
AGTACACAGCCCGGGATGTCATCTGGTCCCATGGATGCTGTATTCTTGGCTTTAGAGAGTGCATTTTGTACCTGTGTGGCGTTATTACTGGAATTTGGCAATCTTCCGTATTGAGATGGGCCATTTAGGGGTGAGAGGGGTGAAGTTGGCAATGAATTGATCTGCCAGGATATTGGCAATATCCTTCGGATCAGTATATTTAATGCCATTCTGTTTTAGCTCAGAGCAGATCTGAGCATTGCCATTTAGATTCTTGACATAGTTATAGAATGCTTTGTGGTTGTCTTTGGAATCTTTGGCAATTTTATTTTCGTAACTAGCTTTGGAGGATTTTATGAGGCATCTCAGTTTCTTACTGAGGCTAGTAAGGGAGTTTTTTGCATCCTGGGATTTTCCTCTTTTCTGCAAAAGTTTCTTCCTTTGTTGTAAAGTTTGTTTATGGCAGGGGACCACCAGATTGGCTTCCTTTTTTTGGATGAGAGCATTTTGGTTCTATTTGGGATGGCACGATTCATGCATGAGTGGATGAGCTCGTACAGTGCCTTAGTGTAGGATTCAGCAGTTGAACTTTCAGTTACCGTCTGCATGGGTGTCATGAAGTTTGTCACTTCTGACTTGAGTAGCATGAAGTTAGCTTTGGAGAAGTTTTTTATGGTGGTTTCTTTACTGGGGGTGTGGGTGGGATGTGGATGTTAAGGGTGATTAGCTTATGGTCAGACCTGACTAACGAGGGGATGACCATAGGTATGGAGCATTGATTTCCCATGTTGGTAATGACCAGGTCTAGGATATTGGAGCCCCTGGTGGGACTATAGATTAGTTGATCCAGGGTGTTGGAATTTATGAATTCCAAGAACCGTTGCGCAAAGGTGTTGGGACATGAGTAGTTTTCCCAGTTAATGGCAGGGTAGTTAAAATCACCCAGTATTAGGGTGTTTGGTTCTATCTTAATATTTTCCAGTATGTTTAGAAAGGTGTAGTGAGAATCTTGGGGTATGGTGGGGGATCTGTAGCAAGCTACAATTTGGATTGCAGTCTTACCTAGTGTTAGTTGCACTTGGAGAATTTCAGACACATTGTGTTGGCCAACTAGCCTGGTGGTGTGAATATCCTTGGTGAATATTGACACTCCTCCACCTTTAGTGTTTTGGTCCTGGTATGGTGGCCGAAAAGTGTGGTAAGAGTTGTAGCCTGGTATTGCAGGGGTGCTCTCTGGAGCCTTGAACCAGGTCTCAGTTACTGCACAGATATCGATGTTCTCCATTTTAGGAGTGCCTCGAGAGTGCATTTTGAGGTTTAGACTTCTAGCATTGAATAGCATTACCTTCAGATTTTGCATGCTTGTACCTGTTACGGTGGTGGTTTTGTCCTTTGAAGTTTGCCTAAAAAAGGCACTATAGGGGTGGCAAGAGCCTTAGCCAGTAACCTGAATCCCAGGGGCGACAGGTGCAGACCATCTCTGGCAAAGCATTGTGGTCTGTCAGTCATGTCATCCCAGGCAGACAGATACTGGATCCCCTTTGAATGACACCATAAGCTTAGCCAATTGTTGAAGTCAATCATTTTATCCTTATATTGTGGTATCATTCTGGGTGAAGGCAGGATGCTACTCAGGGCTAGGGTCATACCTGCCTGGGCCACATGATCCGAGAGCTCTTCCATGTCTCTTTTCATGTAGTCCAGGGAGGCACGTCTCAAGTCATTCACTCTAACATGGACAATGGCAGAGTCATATTTGTACTTGTTGTGGAGTGACTTGAGTGCATGCATTATGTGGCGGATCCTGGCACCCGACAGGCAGCTGACTGTAATTTTCTCCTTATTCAACCTGGTGAGAGGGACATCAGTGTGCCGGACTATAGAGTCACCTATGACTAAAGTGTTAGGTACATTGTCTTGCCTTAGGGGTGGTTGCTGGGTGGCACACTGGTGTTGTGAACTATGTGACACATTGGTTGTGATTGGTGTTTGTTTGCGTTTCAGCTTCAGAGGTCTTTGTTGCTTGGGCAGGTTACAGTTAAGGGCCTCTGCATATGTGGATTTAGTGTTGCTATATGTGGGTGTTGGTGGTGCGGGTTTAGAAGGGCTATGTGTTGCTTGAGGTGTAGTGTGGGTGTTAGCCTTCTCCTCTTGACTGTTTAGCACAATCTTGGGTGGAGAGAGCTTTGCTTCCATTTTGGCTATGTAAGTGCATCTCTCACAGGTTGTAGTGTTGGGTGGTAGGAGGAGAGGGTTCTCTGTGTACATGAGGCAATTGCTGCATTGCCCCAGTATGCCCAGATTCACCAGGTGGACAGGAGAAATCAACGGAAGCTGACCCTTGGACATGCCTGGTTTGGGGCTTTTTTTTTTTCTTTGTAAAGTATAGGAGCTGTTTCCTTAGCAAGGTACTTTGCAATTATAGGCTGTTTAGTGCCTACTATTAATTTCTCCTTGTTAACAAGGAGAGTTGTGTTTGTATGAGTTTAAGGCTTCCTAGTGCTTTCCAGCAGGTATTAGAGAAAGTGCTAGTCACAGGGATGCTTAAAGGTAAGATTGAAAAGAATGCACTCTGCAGTGTGCACTAGAGATGTTAGATGTGAAAGTAGGTAACTTGAGTTTTACCTGTTTAAAAAGTTAAGGTTTAGTGGAGAGTTACTATTTTTAAAACAGCAAGATGGATTGAAAGGGGTGGTCACTTTTGTATTTTGGTACTATGAACTACTGTAGGATGGCCAATAAATTTAAATAATTGAAGGGGTGGGATTTCAAAAATGATGATTTTGTGATTACTCACATAAGCCAGTGAAAGTAGAGAGAAATGAGATATATGGTCAGATTAACATAAGAGGCGGGCAACTAGAAAGACAGTGGTATTTAACAAGACAACTTAAATGGGTGGAAGGGGAAAAATTCTGCCTGACTCAGAACAGAGAGAGCTGTGGTCTCTTTTGAAGTTTTAATATGCTGTTAAAACAGAATGCAAGCAAAACACAAGGTAAAGAAAACAAACTACAGTATTCAAAATATAGAAAGGCAATACAGTAATACAAAAAATAAAAGCAAACTAACCTTTCCTTCACAGCAAAGTGTAGTAGAGTCTGGATGAGCCTTTCTGGTAAAGCTCTGAAATGTTTTAGTTTACTCCTTAAATAGAAATTTTAGTTCCTAGCTCTACCCCCTCTGTATATATATGCACACACACACACACACACACACACACACACACACACACATATATATATATATATATATATATATATATATATATATATATATATACATACACAAACACACACATCTTTGAAATTAGTCAGTAGACCCACACCTCCACAAAAGTGCACTTAAGCGAAAGTGCACTTCCGTGAACATTGGCTCAACGAACCAATAAAAAAACTATAAAACCCTCACTTAAATATACCATCTCTGATATCGCACTACAGTGGGAAAAACGTAAACTTCCTTTCCCCACGGAAGTGTGCTTTGGCACTCCTGTTCCTTAACGGTTCGTTGAACCTTTCTTCGCTGACGTGCACTTTCGCTTAAGTGCACTTTCGCAAAACCGAAAATCCACCACTGTTCGTTTTCGAACAAGTGGATTTTTGGTGTTTTCCAGTGGACCCATATATATATGTGTGTATAGATATATATATATATATATATATATATATATATATATATATGTATATGTATATGTATATATATATATATATATATATATATATATATATATATATATATATATATATATATATATATATATATAGATATATGTGTATATATATATATATATATATATATATATATATATATATATATATATATATATATACACACACACAGGGGAGGGTGACCTAATGGTTAAGGTGTTTGCCTTACAAACACAAGGTGCAGGGTTTGAGTCTTACAAGGGATAATTGGCTAGGCTTAAAATGGCCTGCAAGGGTACAGACCACCCATACCTGGGTAGCATGCACAGTTGGATACAAAGCAGCCATGACACTCACATCTGCCCCCCACAGTCCAAATAAGTAAGTAAACAGTATACTGCTTCAAAATCTTGATAGGCCATACACAATGACCAGACATACAACAATGTCTTAGCCAAACAAATAAAATGTCTGAACATAGCAAAGAAAAATACAACCAGCCAGTAATTCACACATGTTTATTATACTCTGATGTCTTGGCCAAAGCCTTCAAGGAGTAAAACATTACTAGAAATACATGCCTTAATCACAAGAAGCAATTAACACCTAATTAGATAATTAAATATGCAGCCACCAGTTACATTCCTCATTTAAACCCCATACGGGATAAAGTATCACAGATAATATTAATACATTGAGTCTGTACATAAGGATTGTCCTTTTATGAATGTTTCATCAAACTAAGGAACAGACTTTTTTCAAAAACAGTACTTTGGAACCTGCTACTGTTTCCATGGTGAGATTTATTCAAATGTACAGCTATAGGATTATCATATTGCTTATCAGTAATATGTCTCACATGTTCTAACAGCCTAGTTTTAAAACGTGTTACTGTCTCCCACATAAAATATGTTACAAGGGTATCTAAGAGCATTCTCTATACACCAACCTCTTGAATGTACAGACGTCAACATGTTTCCCAGCCTTTCCCCTTAGCAGGAATTACAGCACTAAATAAAGATAGACCAGTATACCTATCCACCTACTACTGTATGACATCTGGACAAGCCTGACATAATTGGTGGACAGAGGCCCAAATACATGACCATACTTGAAATATTGCTGTTATACACAGAGAAAGTTGCTGGTGTCTTTTCTGAGGAATATAAAGTCAGAAAAACAAATGGATGTTACCATTTACATAATGCAATCACCAGAATATGCTACTGATTTGCCAAGAACAATACCTGTCTGGGGAACAGTCCATACATAGCAGGCTAACCTGTGGCCATTATGTGGATGGCCCTACAATTGAGAGCTTTGCAGAGACAGAACTTTGTCAGACTTAACCCATGTAGAAGCAGCATGTGCAGACAAACCCTGTTAAACTAGCAGTATTCCAAACATATAACTGCAATAATCACATTCTGCCCCTAAATCTTGAACCTTCTCCACCATTTAGTTGGCTTGTCTCCACAAGTCTTGTTGTAAGAGGTAGTAGCTCACACAACTCCAGGGTGTCTTCTTCACAAGTAAGGGAAAGGGCCAAAGCCCACATGGAGTACTCATTTATATGATTGTGTTGCCATGACATTGGCTATTGGAAGAACTACACAGCTGCTCTGCACACAATTAACAAGTGGGGAACCCCAATAGGTGCACATCTGGTCATGAGCATCACCTACTAAAGCCATGCTGACACCTATTCAAACCACCTCTATCCCTGTAATGCACAGAGATAGATAGATAGAGAGAGAGAGAGAGAGAGAGAGAGAGAGAACAAATAAAACATAAACTGGAAAAGAGAAGAAAGAAAAAAAGGTAAGTGGAACATGTAAGCATGTAATTGAATGTAGTACTGGTCTGTAATAATGGGAAATATGATTTGGAGGAATATATGTCCCAACAAGACTTGCTGTACTAATGTCTTGCTGATTAGCTGCTATGGCCATAGCATTTGACCCTCTCTGCAGTGGGAGATATCACAGACATACCTCTCAACTGTACAGATCTTCACAGAATGTTCATATTTTACCATCATATTTTTGTCTGTTCCTCCTGAAATCTGTACTTTTCTGGCAAATAGCTGAGGACTGAAGTCATCAAGTAATGACAAACACTTGAGTTTAAGACTTCACATCCATAAGAATATTCACGGTTATGCAAAATGTATAATTCTGCAAACGTCCTATGTTTGTAACAGGAATATTTGTCTTTCCCTATTTATTCCCCCATCATTTTAGGTTTTGTCCATATGTGATGCCCTGACAGGTTGTGAGGTAGCATCACAGCTCAGCAGCATGACTCACCCTGGGAAAGGACAGCTCACATATGATAACCGCAGGGGTGTTTGTCAAACAGTTGTGACTGTGCCACTGCTAGGCCAGTTAGTGGGATGTTTTCCATATCCATGTTACCTGTGATTATGAGTATGACACATGTTTGTGTTGTAAAGCTAAGAGACCTATAGAGGGCATGTGCATAGTAAAGTACTGTTGTAGACATGTGTGTTGAACTGCACGTGATATATTGAATTAATAACATTCAACTGTACAGTGTTCTGCTGGACAATAAGCACATTTGTGACTGATATCTGTAGTCACATACACATATACCTTTGTTCTGCCAGCCAAACAATTGGCAGGTCTGTGAGCAATGACATTGTAACATAATAGCCTACTTATGACTGTTGAACATTTTCCAGGTTATCACAGTAATGTCAAAGCCTACTGTGCAATCAGCGTACTAATGTATGGTGAAGCTATATTAATACAGTATCAATATTGATGTCCCTTTTGACACCCATTTATGTGTGCCATTGTCCAGACGTACTGCTGTAACAGGTTGAGAAGTATGATTGAGCAGCAAGATTGTAAATACAGTGTGCCAAACTAACATACAGAAATGTATACCAGGTATCCCCTGAGAACATGTATGTTAGCATATGTTTGGCTGGAAGGTACAAAACTAGTCACATGGGTTTCAAGCAGTCAGGTACATAGGTTGTGCATGTTGCACATGTGTGCAGTATCAGTGTCAGTGCATGCAACAGACATAAGTGTGTACAGCTACTGGTGGTTGCATTGCCATGACACTGATAGGGGTAATAGAGTAGGCATGATTATCAGGTAGTAATCAGAGATGTGTCCAGCTGTGTTATGACCCACTGTCCATGCCTACCACTACCAGCTATATCAACACCTATATACAGTGGATATCACAAGTGTATGCACCCCTGTTGGAATGCAAGGTTTGTGTGCTGTTTGACAATCAGACCACAGAAGATCATTTCATAATGTTTCTCATCTTGAATGTGACCCTAGCCTGTACAATTCCATTGAAATACAATCAAAGGTGTTTCTAGGAAGGTGAGCAACTATTGCCAAGTGAAGATATACCATGATGTTAAGAGTCCAGACCAAGAAGGATGAATGCTCTAACCATCACAAGAGGTACATGCACAAGATACCAGTTTAAGGGTGTAAACATTCACTCACTGGATTATTGTACTGAATATTATTTCCATATGTTTTCACAGACCAGATTGTTATGTATTCAGTGGAATTGTACAGGCTATAGGTCACATTACAGGTGAGACTTGTTTTGAAATTAGTTATTGTGGTGTCATGTTCTAATTGCAGAAATGCCAGGCAGTGTAACAGGGGTGTGTACCCTTTTGTCCACTGCAGCTATATGGACACAGCAGTACCTAACCTGTATAACCAGCCTCCAGCAAGGTAGAGTAATCCCCTTTGGTGGACTGCAACAATACACAAACCACATAATAGGTTGCTACATTGGCTGTACAGGGACACATAGGTGCAGGCAACAACTTGGAAGCAAGTCCACTTATATCTGAGCATGCATGTAAGTTCACAGCTGACTTCCTGTAAGGCTGACTATGACTACAAATCAGACATATCCACACCACCAAGGACAACTGCAACTGTGTCTCCACATATGTTGTAAATCTCAGAGGAAACAACACAATTCACCCTGTACTGAGGGTAAAGAACACCTGAATACACACATGCCGTGGATATAGGCAACCTGCATCACACAGGTTGTGTGGGAACATCACCACCCTGTCCACCCCAGTTGTACAGGGGGATATGCACATTAACCACACTCCTCCCCTCAGCAATGGTGAGCATGTACATATTGCCTACTGAAGACAACAGCATATCTCAATGGGGCATAATAACATCATTGTCTGCCTCCTACATGAACCCAGGCATGTGCTCACAGCTCCATCACACACCACAGTCAAACACAGACCTGCCACCATCCACACACCATCCACATGGAATATGTCCACTGTCAACCCTCTACACAAAAATGAAAGGAGAATAGAGGATTATGCAATCAAGTGTCTAACATTGGGGGGAATAAGATAGCTCAAGGACAGGAGTGTAATGCAAGCTGCTATAGCCACGATAGCTTGGTGGGTTATGGTGTAGTGTGGATTATTTGCAAGAAATATCCACTGTTGATGTGCAATTTGACACCCATATGAGGTCCTGTGAACTTTTCCCTGTTTATGTCTTTCATGTAACATGCAGAGTGCTCGCCTACCAATGTTCTCTGTTGGGGAAACTGACATCACCCAATATGTGATTGGACATTATGCCCTGTTATTTGGACGGAGAGCAGAAGATGTGTGGGAGAGGACCGCTCTGTGGAACATGGTGGTTCACAGGGTAAATGATGCCAGCCTGCACAGCAGAACTTATGAGCATGTGCAGCATCGGGTTCTAACCTCATCAATCATGCCCATCAATGGGCTGCTGCTGTAGTGAGTTACCGGCTAGCCACAGGTGGGGGCTCAGTCATCCAGCCTCCACTGACACCCACCAAGGAGATCTTCACCAAACTTGGACCACCCACCCAAAGCATGAGCCATGAAGCTGAGGGAAGCATTGTGGAGGTGGGTTGCATACACACACACACCCACACACCCACACACACACACACACACACACACACACACACACACACACACACACACACACACACACACACACACACACAAACACACTGGATGAGGAGCATGCAGGTAAGGGCCCAGTGGGGATTGATACACTAATGTATCAGAGATACATGTATCTGTATTGTATCTACATCCATAGGTTCATAGGTTCATAGGTTCATACTAGGCTATCTGCCCGAGGGCATTTATAAGCCTAGCCCATAGTTTTGTGGCTTACGCCACCCCTTTACTTTGGAGAAACTATGCCCATTATTTTGCTGTGCCTCTGTCGAGCAGTGACACTGAGGTAACCCCTGGGGTGTATCTGCGATCTCCCATCCATTGGTCAAGATTCCTCTTGAACAAGGCCAGCGAGGTGCTCTGCCTCACATAAACCGGGATTTTGTTCCACAGCATAGGGAGTCTTTGGGTGATGAATCTATCCCTCCAGCATGTCCTATTAATAACCGTGTCGAGGTTTAAGTCTCCCGCCCTTGTGGCTCTGAGGGATCTAGATTTTTGAGATGAAGCATGTTCATCAAATCTGGGTTTGACATGGCCTTGTATGTCAGGCATAGGTCACCTCTGAGCAAGCGGTAAGCAACTGAATATAACTGGAGTTCTTTCAGTCGGGCAGCATAAGACAGATTTTTGAGACCCTTTATCCTTTTGGTGAGGAACTTTGTGGCCTCTCCAGCTGCTGCAAGTGTCGGGTCAGATACATTCCGAATGGGGCATTGTACTCGATCATTGGTCTGATGAGTGATGAGTATAGGTAGACTATGACTTCCCTTGATCTAGATGTGAATCCCTTCATGATAAGGTGGGCAATGTAGAAGGTCTTCCTAACTACTTTAGCAATATGAGTGTCGAATGAAAGGCTACTGTCAACCTGGGTTCCCAGGTCCCTAATAACTTCTTCTGTGTTCAGGGGATTGCCACCTATATGGTAGCTAGGGGTAACCTTATTTTTCCCAAAGAGTATGACTATGCATTTCTTGGCATTTAACTTTAGGCCATGGCTCTGGCACCAGTTATCCGTTTCTGTGAGACCCTTCTGAAGGATATCTGTGTTGGATGTGTTTTCAACTACGGCCCAGTTTGCAGTCATCTGCAAACTTTGTCAGCCATAACCCTCCTGTGTTTGCTTGTACTTCAGAAAAGTAGATGCCAAACAAGAGTGGGCCCAGGACTAAGCCCTGTGGGACACCACTTGTGACAGGCTTTGAGTCTGACATGGCGCCAGCAACTCTGACCCTGTGGGTTCTGTCACTCAGCCAGTTTGCAACCCATCTTGTAATGTATGGGTTTACATTTAAGTTGATGAGTTTTTCAATGATACCCGAGTGAGGTATTGTATCAAAAGTCTTCGCCAGGTCTAGGTAGGCTGTATGGACTGCCTTTCCCAAGTCAATGGCCTTGGTGACTGTTTCAAAAAAGTCAACCAAGTTTAAAAGGCATGATCTGCCTTTGACAAAGCCAAACTGGGTTGGATCCAAAGTCTGCAAGTTCCCTATGTCTTTATTTATGAGATCCATTATGATCCTCTCCATGGCTTTGCAGATAAGGCTTGTCAAGCTAATGGGACGGTAATTTCCAGGGTCAGTGGAGGCACCGCCTTTGTGGAGTGGGACCACAGTCGCTGTGCGCCACTCCCTGGAGTGCGTATCCGAGGTGAGACTAAGATTAAACAGCTGTCCTAACTGTGGGTTTAATTCTCGTTGAGTTCATGGAGCACACAGCCGGGGACACCATCAGGTCCCATGGATGCTGTGTTCTTTGCCTTGGAGAGAGCAGTTCTCACCTGGGCGTTAGAGATGTTTGGGGGGCTACAATTATTTGGTATAGATATCTCTCCTTTGGGGGGGAGGGGGGGGAGAAGTTTGCACTGAACCTGTCAGCCAGTATGTTGGCAATGTCTGTAGGATCAGTAATCTTCACATCATTTTGAACTAATTCTGAGCATATCTGGGAGTTTCCTCCTAGGTTTCTGACATAGCTAAAGAATGCCTTATGGTTGTGTCAGGTCTGATTGCAGTTGTGGTTGGGGATTTCTAATGCATAGAGGTGCACATCTATGGTGAGGACAGGACATTGTGTATTATTGAGGTTAGTACTGTAGATGTGCAGACATGTTTATCCATGTCTGCTGACAATAACTCCCTCTCACAACTATCTAGGACCCTCTGCTCTGCATATGGGACAGCAGCCTGAAGCTGGTGAGTATGACATTGCTCTGTTGTTGCCTGGCAATACCTCAGGCATGTGAAGTGCATCCAATTTACCATGCACATAACCATCAGTAATAGCTAAATTGCTTTATGTAATAGCTATATTGCTTTTTTTTGTGCATGTTCACTTGTGCTAGGGTCAACTGTATTGCATCACAGTAGTCATCACTGGGGTCTATCTGATGTGAATTCAACATTCCTGTAGCATACCTCACAACTTGTCAGTGCCAAGACGTCTGGACAGAGCCCAGCAAAGTGGGCTGGACAAATAGCCTAAGGTAGGGTCATGTGTGACACATTAGTGGTATACAGTGGATATAAATTGTGTACATACCCCTCTTAAAATGCAAGGTGTTCCTGTTACATACTAATTAGGAACACAATATGTCAGTCCACACCTCTTCCAGCCTTTACTGTGGCCCATAACAGGAACAGTTCACTTGTAAAATCAAGCATCTGGACTCATGTAATGCACCTACAAGGCTGGGCACCTTTGAGGGCGACACACATTGTATCAGCATGATGTTTCAGTCAGGTATGATACCTCTTGCTCTTATATGTGTCAGTACACTCACTGTGGCTTATTTGGTTATAATATCACATACATGGGCATTGTTAAGGCAGACAGTGCACTTCCAACCATGTATAGGTTGCAGACATATGGATATTCCAGACATATCTGTACAGAGGACTGTACAATGGTTTAACCTGCTGCATGTGAGGCAGATGCTGTTACCACACTATACAAAGTAATGTCAGCGGGAGGTGGTCGCTAGCCGTGTATTGTATACACATCAAAATGGTATAAGTCACACAAGATATGATCCTCACACATACAAACAGTTGCCAGTATTGGGATTAGAACTCCTGCCTATCTAGGTATTCCTACTATAGTGCTACATAGTTATCAGATGCACCACAGAGCTTATGCATTTCCACCTATTCCAAAGGTACTTCTAAGGTGGATGGCATCAACAGGACTACTAAATTGGAGTGAGGGGAAGTGTAAAGGGTAGTACACTGGTTAAAAATGTTGGAACTCACACACTACATGATTTTCTTGCAAACACACACATACATCCAAACCATTGCCAGTAGGGTGATTAGAACTCCTGCCTATCTAATTATTGTTACTATAGTGCTATGCAGTTATCAGATGCACCACAGAGCTGATGCATTTCTATTTAGTCCAAAGGTACTTCTAAGGTGGATGACATCAACAGGACTACTAGATGGGATGAGGGGAAGTGTAAAGGCTAGTGCACAAGTCAAAAATGCTATAAGCCAGGCAGTACATGATACACACACATACATGCCAGTATTGGGATTAGAACTCCTGCCTATCTATGTATGTCTATTATAGTGTCATGCAGTTACCGCACATGCTACAGAGCTTACTGAGTTTTCACATGGCCAAAGCTGCTGATAACTGCACAGCTGTGGTAAAATATTGCAGGTGGCAGACAGTCTGCCTTCTGTTCCACTTGTACATCATGCTATTTCTTTCTGTCTTGCACTTCAGCTAGCATTATGACTTGGCACTTTACCAGTTTATTGTATCAAGAAATGTGGCACACCTGGGAGCCATCAGCAGTACTCGTTCATCACAGATGTAGCCCCAGTACTTACTAGTTATGTCCACCCCTCCTATAATGTTTGAAGGGTAGTTAT
>NC_056733.1:1165523338-1165573338 GCF_019279795.1 Protopterus annectens | reverse complement strand
TATTTTACCATCATATTTTTGTCTGTTCCTCCTGAAATCTGTACTTTTCTGGCAAATAGCTGAGGACTGAAGTCATCAAGTAATGACAAACACTTGAGTTTAAGACTTCACATTCATAAGAATATTCACGGTAATGCAAAATGTATAATTCTGCAAACGTCCTATGTTTGTAACAGGAATATTTGTCTTTCCCTATTTATTCCCCCATCATTTTAGGTTTTGTCCATATGTGATGCCCTGACAGGTTGTGAGGTAGCATCACAGCTCAGCAGCATGACTCACCCTGGGAAAGGACAGCTCATATATGACAACCGCAGGGGTGTTTGTCAAACAGTTGTGACTGTGCCACTGCTAGGCCAGTTAGTGGGATGTTTTCCATATCCATGTTACCTGTGATTATGAGTATGACACATGTTTGTGTTGTAAAGCTAAGAGACCTATAGAGGGCATGTGCATAGTAAAGTACTGTTGTAGACATGTGTGTTGAACTGCACGTGATATATTGAATTAATAACATTCAACTGTACAGTGTTCTGCTGGACAATAAGCACATTTGTGACTGATATCTGTAGTCACATACACATATACCTTTGTTCTGCCAGCCAAACAATTGGCAGGTCTGTGAGCAATGACATTGTAACATAATAGCCTACTTATGACTGTTGAACATTTTCCAGGTTATCACAGTAATGTCAAAGCCTACTGTGCAATCAGCGTACTAATGTATGGTGAAGCTATATTAATACAGTATCAATATTGATGTCCCTTTTGACACCCATTTATGTGTGCCATTGTCCAGACGTACTGCTGTAACAGGTTGAGAAGTATGATTGAGCAGCAAGATTGTAAATACAGTGTGCCAAACTAACATACAGAAATGTATACCAGGTATCCCCTGAGAACATATATGTTAGCATATGTTTGGCTGGAAGGTACAAAACTAGTCACATGGGTTTCAAGCAGTCAGGTACATAGGTTGTGCATGTTGCACATGTGTGCAGTATCAGTGTCAGTGCATGCAACAGACATAAGTGTGTACAGCTACTGGTGGTTGCATTGCCATGACACTGATAGGGGTAATAGAGTAGGCATGATTATCAGGTAGTAATCAGAGATGTGTCCAGCTGTGTTATGACCCACTGTCCATGCCTACCACTACCAGCTATATCAACACCTATATACAGTGGATATCACAAGTGTATGCACCCCTGTTGGAATGCAAGGTTTGTGTGCTGTTTGACAATCAGACCACAGAAGATCATTTCATAATGTTTCTCATCTTGAATGTGACCCTAGCCTGTACAATTCCATTGAAATACAATCAAAGGTGTTTCTAGGAAGGTGAGCAACTATTGCCAAGTGAAGATATACCATGATGTTAAGAGTCCAGACCAAGAAGGATGAATGCTCTAACCATCACAAGAGGTACATGCACAAGATACCAGTTTAAGGGTGTAAACATTCACTCACTGGATTATTGTACGGAATATTATTTCCATATGTTTTCACAGACCAGATTGTTATGTATTCAGTGGAATTGTACAGGCTATAGGTCACATTACAGGTGGGACTTGTTTTGAAATTAGTTATTGTGGTGTCATGTTCTAATTGCACAAATGCCAGGCAGTGTAACAGGGGTGTGTACCCTTTTGTCCACTGCAGCTATATGGACACAGCAGTACCTAACCTGTATAACCAGCCTCCAGCAAGGTAGAGTAATCCCCTTTGGTGGACTGCAACAATACACAAACCACATAATAGGTTGCTACATTGGCTGTACAGGGACACATAGGTGCAGGCAACAACTTGGAAGCAAGTCCACTTATATCTGAGCATGCATGTAAGTTCACAGCTGACTTCCTGTAAGGCTGACTATGACTACAAATCAGACATATCCACACCACCAAGGACAACTGCAACTGTGTCTCCACATATGTTGTAAATCTCAGAGGAAACAACACAATTCACCCTGTACTGAGGGTAAAGAACATCTGAATACACACATGCCGTGGATATAGGCAACCTGCATCACACAGGTTGTGTGGGAACATCACCACCCTGTCCACCCCAGTTGTACAGGGGGATATGCACATTAACCACACTCCTCCCCTCAGCAATGGTGAGCATGTACATATTGCCTACTGA
Source organism: Protopterus annectens (assembly GCF_019279795.1). NCBI lineage: Eukaryota > Metazoa > Chordata > Ceratodontiformes > Protopteridae > Protopterus > Protopterus annectens. Next base: position 1,165,571,193 of record NC_056733.1, on the reverse strand, counting down.
AGACAACAGCATATCTCCATGGGGCATAATAACATCATTGTCTGCCTCCTACATGAACCCAGGCATGTGCTCACAGCTCCATCACACACCACAGTCAAACACAGACCTGCCACCATCCACACACCATCCACATGGAATATGCCCACTGTCAACCCTCTACACAAAAATGAAAGGAGAATAGAGGATTATGCAATCAAGTGTCTAACATTGGGGGGAATAAGATAGCTCAAGGACAGGAGTGTAATGCAAGCTGCTATAGCCACGATAGCTTGGTGGGTTATGGTGTAGTGTGGATTATTTGCAAGAAATATCCACTGTTGATGTGCAATTTGACACCCATATGAGGTCCTGTGAACTTTTCCCTGTTTATGTCTTTCATGTAACATGCAGAGTGCTCGCCTACCAATGTTCTCTGTTGGGGAAACTGACATCACCCAATATGTGATTGGACATTATGCCCTGTTATTTGGGCGGAGAGCAGAAGATGTGTGGGAGAGGACCGCTCTGTGGAACATGGTGGTTCACAGGGTAAATGATGCCAGCCTGCACAGCAGAACTTATGAGCATGTGCAGCATTGGGTTCTAACCTCATCAATCATGCCCATCAATGGGCTGCTGCTGTAGTGAGTTACCGGCTAGCCACAGGTGGGGGCTCAGTCATCCAGCCTCCACTGACACCCACCAAGGAGATCTTCACCAAACTTGGACCACCCACCCAAAGCATGAGCCATGAAGCTGAGGGAAGCATTGTGGAGGTGGGTTGCACACACACACACACCCACACACCCACACACACACACACACACACACACACACACACACACACACACACACACACACACACACACACACACACAAACACACTGGATGAGGAGCATGCAGGTAAGGGCCCAGTGGGGATTGATACACTAATGTATCAGAGATACATGTATCTGTATTGTATCTACATCCATAGGTTCATAGGTTCATAGGTTCATACTAGGCTATCTGCCCGAGGGCATTTATAAGCCTAGCCCATAGTTTTGTGGCTTACGCCACCCCTTTAGTTTGGAGAAACTATGCCCATTATTTTGCTGTGCCTCTGTCGAGCAGTGACACTGAGGTAACCCCTGGGGTGTATCTGCGATCTCCCATCCATTGGTCAAGATTCCTCTTGAACAAGGCCAGCGAGGTGCTCTGCCTCACATAAACCGGGATTTTGTTCCACAGCATAGGGAGTCTTTGGGTGATGAATCTATCCCTCCAGCATGTCCTATTAATAACCGTGTCGAGGTTTAAGTCTCCCGCCCTTGTGGCTCTGAGGGATCTAGATTTTTTGAGATGAAGCATGTTCATCAAATCTGGGTTTGACATGGCCTTGTATGTCAGGCATAGGTCACCTCTGAGCAAGTGGTAAGCAACTGAATATAACTGGAGTTCTTTCAGTCGGGCAGCATAAGACAGATTTTTGAGACCCTTTATCCTTTTGGTGAGGAACTTTTGTGGCCTCTCCAGCTGCTGCAAGTGTCTTGTCAGATACATTCCGAATGGGGCATTGTACTCGATCATTGGTCTGATGAGTGATGAGTATAGGTAGACTATGACTTCCCTTGATCTAGATGTGAATCCCTTCATGATAAGGTGGGCAATGTAGAAGGTCTTCCTAACTACTTTAGCAATATGAGTGTCGAATGAAAGGCTACTGTCAACCTGGGTTCCCAGGTCCCTAATAACTTCTTCTGTGTTCAGGGGATTGCCACCTATATGGTAGCTAGGGGTAACCTTATTTTTCCCAAAGAGTATGACTATGCATTTCTTGGCATTTAACTTTAGGCCATGGCTCTGGCACCAGTTATCCGTTTCTGTGAGACCCTTCTGAAGGATATCTGTGTTGGATGTGTTTTCAACTACGGCGCCCAGTTTGCAGTCATCTGCAAACTTTGTCAGCCATAACCCTCCTGTGTTTGCTTGTACTTCAGAAAAGTAGATGCCAAACAAGAGTGGGCCCAGGACTGAGCCCTGTGGGACACCACTTGTGACAGGCTTTGAGTCTGACATGGCGCCAGCAACTCTGACCCTGTGGGTTCTGTCACTCAGCCAGTTTGCAACCCATCTTGTAATGTATGGGTTTACATTTAAGTTGATGAGTTTTTCAATGATACCCGAGTGAGGTATTGTATCAAAAGACTTCGCCAGGTCCAGGTAGGCTGTATGGACTGCCTTTCCCTCGTCAATGGCCTTGGTGACTGTTTCAAAAAAGTCAACCAAGTTTAAAAGGCATGATCTGCCTTTGACAAAGCCAAACTGGGTTGGATCCAAAGTCTGCAAGTTCCCTATGTCTTTATTTATGAGATCCATTATGATCCTCTCCATGGCTTTGCAGATAAGGCTTGTCAAGCTAATGGGACGGTAATTTCCAGGGTCGGTGGAGGCACCGCCTTTGTGGAGTGGGACCACAGTCGCTGTGCGCCACTCCTGGTAATGATCCGGAGGTGAGACTAAGATTAAACAGCTGTCCTAACTGTGGGTTTAATTCCTCATTGAGTTCATGGAGCACACAGCCGGGGACACCATCAGGTCCCATGGATGCTGTGTTCTTTGCCTTGGAGAGAGCAGTTCTCACCTGGGCGTTAGAGATGTTTGGGGGGCTACAATTATTTGGTATAGATATCTCTCCTTTGGGGGGGGGGGAGAAGTTTGCACTGAACCTGTCAGCCAGTATGTTGGCAATGTCTGTAGGATCAGTAATCTTCACATCATTTTGAACTAATTCTGAGCATATCTGGGAGTTTCCTGCTAGGTTTCTGACATAGCTAAAGAATGCCTTATGGTTGTGTCAGGTCTGATTGCAGTTGTGGTTGGGGATTTCTAATGCATAGAGGTGCACATCTATGGTGAGGACAGGACATTGTGTATTATTGAGGTTAGTACTGTAGATGTGCAGACATGTTTATCCATGTCTGCTGACAATAACTCCCTCTCACAACTATCTAGGACCCTCTGCTCTGCATATGGGACAGCAGCCTGAAGCTGGTGAGTATGACATTGCTCTGTTGTTGCCTGGCAATACCTCAGGCATGTGAAGTGCATCCAATTTACCATGCACATAACCATCAGTAATAGCTAAATTGCTTTATGTAATAGCTATATTGCTTTTTTTTGTGCATGTTCACTTGTGCTAGGGTCAACTGTATTGCATCACAGTAGTCATCACTGGGGTCTATCTGATGTGAATTCAACATTCCTGTAGCATACCTCACAACTTGTCAGTGCCAAGACGTCTGGACAGAGCCCATCAAAGTGGGCTGGGCAAATAGCCTAAGGTAGGGTCATGTGTGACACATTAGTGGTATACAGTGGATATAAATTGTGTACATACCCCTCTTAAAATGCAAGGTGTTCCTGTTACATACTAATTAGGAACACAATATGTCAGTCCACACCTCTTCCAGCCTTTACTGTGGCCCATAACAGGAACAGCTCACTTGTAAAATCAAGCATCTGGACTCATGTAATGCACCTACAAGGCTGGACACATTTGAGGGCGACACACATTGTATCAGCATGATGTTTCAGTCAGGTATGATACCTCTTGCTCTTATATGTGTCAGTACACTCACTGTGGCTTATTTGGTTATAATATCACATACATGGGCATTGTTAAGGCAGACAGTGCACTTCCAACCATGTATAGGTTGCAGACATATGGATATTCCAGACATATCTGTACAGAGGACTGTACAATGGTTTAACCTGCTGCATGTGAGGCAGATGCTGTTACCACACTATACAAAGTAATGTCAACGGGAGGTGGTCGCTAGCCGTGTATTGTATACACATCAAAATGGTATAAGTCACACAAGATATGATCCTCACACATACAAACAGTTGCCAGTATTGGGATTAGAACTCCTGCCTATCTAGGTATTCCTACTATAGTGCTACATAGTTATCAGATGCACCACAGAGCTTATGCATTTCCACCTATTCCAAAGGTACTTCTAAGGTGGATGGCATCAACAGGACTACTAAATTGGAGTGAGGGGAAGTGTAAAGGGTAGTACACTGGTTAAAAATGTTGGAACTCACACACTACATGATTTTCTTGCAAACACACACATACATCCAAACCATTGCCAGTAGGGTGATTAGAACTCCTGCCTATCTAATTATTGTTACTATAGTGCTATGCAGTTATCAGATGCACCACAGAGCTGATGCATTTCTATTTAGTCCAAAGGTACTTCTAAGGTGGATGACATCAACAGGACTACTAGATGGGATGAGGGGAAGTGTAAAGGCTAGTGCACAAGTCAAAAATGCTATAAGCCAGGCAGTACATGATACACACACATACATGCCAGTATTGGGATTAGAACTCCTGCCTATCTATGTATGTCTATTATAGTGGCATGCAGTTACCGCACATGCTACAGAGCTTACTGAGTTTTCACATGGCCAAAGCTGCTGATAACTGCACAGCTGTGGTAAAATATTGCAGGTGGCAGACAGTCTGCCTTCTGTTCCACTTGTACATCATGCTATTTCTTTCTGTCTTGCACTTCAGCTAGCATTATGACTTGGCACTTTACCAGTTTATTGTATCAAGAAATGTGGCACACCTGGGAGCCATCAGCAGTACTGCTCATCACAGATGTAGCCCCAGTACTTACTAGTTATGTCCACCCCTCCTATAATGTTTGAAGGGTAGTTATCTGTGCTTTCACCCATTAACTTGGTGCACTTGTCCATTTGAGGTACTGCTGCAACTGCCTCATTTGCACAGACAAGCCTAACCTCTAAACTCCAAACACTCAGACCTGTGAGGGCTACCCATATATCACTCAATGTGGACATATGCCTCTCCAGTAAAGACTGGACTAGCAGGTCAAGAGGATAAGATCAGCACCTGCACCACACCATGTGGAACACGTAGCTCACCATGACACTCACTTTGACAGCCATGAAGTACAGTGAAAAGCCACACACCCACCTACCCAGTGGCACTTAATGGACATTTACCCAAACAGCACAGACCAGCAAGACAGACACCCACTCAGGCACATGCCAAGGGACACATATTTAACCTACACAGTGTGCCCCTCAACCTAAGGTCCTAAGGCTAACCACCTTGCACAATACAGTGATCATGGGTAACTCATTACTGAGGCACACACATATCCCACTCACTAAGTTGAATATGGAGCAGGTAACAGCCAAATATCTATCACATGCCAGCATCCAACACATGACGCAGCCAGTCATGGCACTCCACAGTTATGAGTATCACTCTGTATCCATGTGGGTGTGAATGTCTTGGGATACACCTCCCTGGACTACATGACAAAAGACATGGTTGAACTCTCTGATTATGTAGTCCAGGCAGGTGTGACAGTAGCCCTGAGCAGTGTGCCGCCATCACCCAGAATGATGCTGCGGTACTATCAACAGATGATTGACTGCAACATTGGCTTACATGTTTTGTGTCATTCTCAGGGGATCCAGTAACTCTCTGCTTGGGATCACATGATTGACAAAACCCAATGACTTGTCACAAATGTCCTACATCTGTCACTGCTGGGTTTCCAGGTACTGGCTGAGTGTCTTGCTACCCCTATGATGCCTTAGGCAGTGTTCCTAATGTAATTACCACCATAACAGCTAGACATGTATGCAGTCTGAGGGTCATGCTGCTCAACAGTAGATATCTAACTGTCAGGGTGCAGTCACCAAAGCACTCGGAGTGGAGGACACATGTCTGCTGTAATGGAGAGGTGGTTCACAGCAGCAGACAACTGACTTGCAGTATCAGGCTATGACGCATTCCACAGCTGTCAGCCCCAAACATGGACCATACCACACCTCCACAGTTGGTGTTGTCTCCATATTCATTATGGCTAGAAACACCTCCAGACTAGTATCCCAGCATAATGCATTGGAGATACTTCCGGTGCAACTGCCTTGGGGTAATAGTGCCATCCAGACCATAACCTGCTATGGGTCCACATCTATGTCCCTAGACTGTCAATGCATATTCCTCAACACCCTTCCATCTATGATGGTCCAACGCAACACTGACATAGTATGAGTCTTCATCTACTCCTCCATCACCTCGCGAAAGTAGCCAAGCACCAGTACAGTGGCCCAGCACTTCTGGGATTCATCATTTCCAATGCCCTGGACCAGCTCATACTGATCACTGGTAGAGGATGCAACAACCTTGACCTGTGTTGACCACTTAAATATGGGACTGTTGCTCATCCACAGTTGTCAATCCCTGCACGGTGAGAAAGACACAGGGTGTAATCAACATGGAACTCAACATGTCAGCTGCACTCCCACAAAGTTAACCACCTTGCAAAACCTCTTCAAAGCTGACTTTGCAGCCATGAAAACAGGGTTGGATGTCTTCACTGCACCCATAGCAATGGGAAATAGCTGCATGACTGTGGAATCATAGACATATGCACTGTACAAACATGTGCATGAATGCATTGTACTAGCCAGAGCCAACAGAACCCAGACACTGTCCTCCAAACACTGGGAGACAATGTGATGGTCCCATGCCATTACTGAAATATACATCAGAAGGAGGACACTGTTGCAGAGAAAGGTGGTGTCCCATGACTGTTGAACTCCTTAGCCTCAAACACAACTTTGGATACCACATGGAATCCCCTACAGGCATCTATGATGGCAGATATGCAGCAGACACTGACGACTATGGCAACAGCCATTGATAGTTACATCACCAACCTCCACAGCATTAAACACAAGTGCTGTAAGTTATTGCACAATGCTAATACATATCCTGAGACAACAGATATTGGCCACAGTCTTGGCAACACATTCAGTGCCAGCTTTACCCCTCTCTACCCCCACAAGTGAAGTGCTGAGTGAAAGTGTTTTCATATGCTGTATCCCATTTCTGTTCTAGGCATCATTGTGTCACCAGGATGTGGCCCTGCAGCAAGACCATGGAGTATGGCAGTGTGGTAACACATCCACCATGTCATAGGCAGGGTACAGTATGTGCACGGACATCCCCGGTCTGTAACACAGTGATTGCATATGCCTCACAGATTATAGGTGTATGTTGCTTTACAGCATTTGTTGTAGAATGGAGAATGGTACGTGTTCTGGTTTGGACACACATCCGATTGCTAATAACCACAGCCACAGGGGATATTCATCAAACAAACACACTGAGATTACTGCACACACACACACACACACACACACACACACACACACACACACACACACACACACACACACACACACTTGCCAGTACTGAGATCCATAGGTTCATTGCTTTATAGCTGTGTAGTAGGTGAATGAGCCTGAAGGCTCTACAAGGCTAGCCCAAGGGAATACCCTGGCATCAGGCCACATGAAAATAGTCCCTAGTATGGCTCAGGAGTATAGTCACTGTAGTAGCCCCCAGGGGTTGGTATTGTGTTCCCCATCCACTCATCCAGATTTCTATTATGGGTGGCCAGTGATGTACACTGCTTCACATGTATGTGATTTATATTATATAACATGGATGGTGTGCAGGTTGTGCACATGTCCCACATGCATGTTCTTTTAAGTGTGGAAGTGTTCTTGAGGTCTCTGGGGCATGCAGTGTGGAGAGATTGGTATCTTCAGAAGTAGCATTCCTGACCTCATTTGGTGAGACATGGACAGTATGGTGCAGGGATTCATTGGAGTTATTGGAGTCTGTCCATATAGGGCATGTGTATAAGGCATGGTATTTCTTTTGTGGAGTACGTTTGCAGACTCTACAGTTGTTGCAGGTGTCCAGTGGGGAACATGGCAAAAGGGCCACTGTACACATTGATTGGGCTACTGAGGGGATGGAACAAGGTGCCATGTTCTTTTACTTGCTGAATAACACACACTCAGTCAGGAGATGTAACATATCAAAGTACTTTCTGATGTCAGTGGCACTGTTGTGGTCAACAGGCAGCTGACTGTCAACCTGTGTTCCCCATTCTGTTATAATAATGTCACTGTTCAGTGGACTACCACCAATGTATTACTTCATATGAGCCATGGTGCTCCCAAAGGTAATGGCGGCACATATCTTGGCATTGAGGTAATGTCCAGCATTCTGACAATAGTCATAGGTGTCAAGTGGCCTTTGAGTGTGATGTCAACATCACATGGATTGGGAATGCTACCACCCACCTTACTGTTGTATGGAAACATTATCAGCCAGGTGGCCTTTTTGTTCTGCTGCACCTGAGAAGGGTTGATCCCAAACATGAGAGGACATGGGTCCATACCCTCTGTGACACCAGTCATGTCTGGTCATCAGTTTGACATGGAGTCTACTGCGATCACACCATGGGTACTATCTGTGAGGCAATTTTCAGGTGAACTACTGATATAGTGGTTGCTGCCTAACCAAATATGTTTGTGTATGATTCCTGGGTGGATAGTGGTCTCTGAGTATTAGAAGGGTTTCCTATATTGTTAACTAATCAATACTGTTACATAGTCATTGCACATGGCACTACACATTTAGGGCTGTGGATTGTCTACACCAACCTCTACGGTGTTTGACAACTATTGGGCTTGTAATGTGGACATTGGGACATATACTAGGTCCTCAATATAATAATTTAGCAAACTCCCCAGTGGATCCCGTTATTATACAGTCACACAAACACCCACACATGATACTGATGACAGAGACACACACACAATTGCCAGTACTGAGTTTCGAATCCCTATCTAGCTATGTATTGTTACTACAGTGTTACGCATTTATCATACACGCCATGCAACTTATAGGATGGATGTTGTCCCAAGGTACTTCTAAGGTGAGGAACATCACCAGCCCTTGTAAATACTGGCATTGGGTGATGTAGTGGGTGAGAGATTTCACAAAAGATTTTGTCCTGCACACACATTTACATTTGTCAGGAGGGAGGTACAAACCTCTATCTAACTATGCTTTCAGACCTTTATGTTACGCATTTACCACATTCACCACTGACCTCACATGGTTTAGGGTTGCCAACAGGTACATCTAAGGTGAATGATATCTGCAGGACTGCTAACTTCAGGCACTGAGAAGTGTACTGGGTATAAATGAGGCCAAAATCTTTAAGGTACAGACACATATATGTACACATACACAGACACTTCCCAGGAATGGGATTCAAACCTCTATCTATGTAGTTATTGCTCCTACATTGTTCCACATTTATCACACATGCCACAGAGCTTATAGGTAGGGCACTGTCCAAACATGCCTCTAAGGTAAGTGACATCAGCAGCAGTGCTAAAGGAGGGGTAAGGGAAGTGTAGAGAGTGTGAATGACCAAAAAGTCAGGTCTCTACAAAGACACACAAACACTCTCTTACACAAACACAAACATTTTCACAGTTGTCAGGACCAGGATTAGAACATTTACCTAACTAGTTTGCTACACTATAGTATTACGCAGTTATTGCAAGCACCACCGAGCTTATATGTTAAAGTGCTGTCCAAAGGTATCTTTGAATGTGAGTGACATCAGCAGCAGTGCTAAAGGAGTGGTACGGGAAATGTAGTAAGTGTGAATGGACACAAAATCGGGTTTCTACAAAGACACACACACTCTCTCACGCAAACACACACATTTTTACAGTTCCCAGGACCAGGTTTAGAACTCCTATCTAACTATTTTGCTACACTATAATATTACGCAGTTATCACAATCAGCACAGAGCTTATATGTTGGAGAGCTGTCCAAAGGATTCTTTGTAGGTGAGTGACATCAGCAGCAGTGCTAAAGGAGGGGTAAGGGAAGTGTAGTGAGTGTGAATGGCCACACACACACACACACACACACACACACACACACACACACACACAACTTTACATTTGACAGGACTGAGATTACAACTGCTACATGGCTACTTATTTGTACTGTAGTGTTACACAGTTATCACGGGCACCACTGAGACTATAGGGCCGAGGGCTAACCAAAGGAATTTCTACAGTGAATGACATCAGCACATCATGTGATATAGTCCAATGGGATGTGTACTTGGTGGGAAAGGCCTCATAATGGGATTCTCTCTGTCGCTGTCTGTCTCTCTCTTTCCCATGTCTCTGTGCGTATTTTGCACATATTATATTGTGTTGGCCTTAGATATGTGTGAGTATGCCTAGCCAATGTGTGTGTGTGTGTGTGTGTGTGTGTGTGTGTGTGTGTGTGTGTGTGTGTGTGTGTGTGTGTGTGTGTGTGTGTGTGTGTGTGTGTGTGTTTGTGTGTGTGTGTGTGAAGTATCAGTGGTGTACAATTTGGTGTGTGTGCACAGACATCTATGAATAACCGATATCTGTAGTCCACTGTGTTGTCAGATATGGGCTTCTGTATTAGCAAAGTGTGGGAGCATGTCCAATATGACCTTCTATATTGAGTGTGTGCATCCATTCCAGGGAGGGTTGGACTCCAGTTCAGGGTTTTGTGTGCGACAGCTACACCTAGCAAACTGTTTCTGCAGGATATCTGTAGATAGGTTGCCAATATGGAGACACAATGGATGTAACATACGGAGGATACTGTAACTATTGCTGTCTGTGCTGCTTGTGTAATATGGTTGGTTGTAGCATAGATTTTTTGACATATGTACTGTTTTACACTGTGATGTATCATATCATCAACTACTTACAGTTATCATTCTTTGCTCACAGTTATTTACCAGGGAAATGCAAGATGAATGAAGCTGAGACCAATATTCTGAGGCATATAGACTACATATTCTGGCACACCGCTGCCATTGTGGAGGGGTAGCTACAGACAATAGACTGCTGGTTCTGTGTAAATGATCCAGCGCTTTGTTAGTATGCTGGCTGGGGATTCCCTTCTTGTGCTTTTCTCAACATCATGGAATGGCTATATCCTGCTGGGGCCATACCTCTCAACTGTACAGATACACCCAGGTTATCCAGAGGCAGGACTCATATATCCGGTCAGTTTACCTTCACATTGTGGTTTACAAGCAGTTTTATGGCTATTCATTCATGGGTTTGCAGTCAGGGGGGTAGTATGGGCGGACATTAGAGTTTCAGACTTCACACAGTCCATGACATCCATGCTGCTACACCCCCCCCCCATCTGCTATTCGCTCCTCTTCCTAACCTTATGTAAGCAATATCTCAGAAGTATCCCTATAGTTGTGCCTTTATTGCAGTAGTATTTATGGCCTGGTCCACAGTCCTTGCAGTAGGATATGGGGAGGCATGCTACTGGCATTTGTCAACATGGTCTTCCATTTGTTTTCTGTTTACTGTGTTAGGTTGTTAGTTAGGACCCCCAGACATTCCATACATTGGCACTATGAGTGAGGCATGGGCCTTTGCCAGAGGACTGCAAGCCATTTGAGAGTACTGCAGGCCATCTGTAGCAGACCAGTGCATTCTGTCAGTCATACGTTCCCAGGTTGCAAGCCAGTGGATTACCCTGGGGTGACAGTGGTGAGTGGTTGAGGTGTTCCTGTCAATCCTTCCTGTTCATACTGATCCATGGGTATGGATGTGATCAGGTTGTTGCTTACAGCTAGGGACACACCTGTATTGGACACCTATTCAGCATGCAGCATCATGTATGTATCCCCATACAGAGATGGGTTCATGCTGTACTCATTCCCTACAGCAAGGATATGACCTGTGATAAACCTGTGGCTGATGGTAGGGTGAGCTAGGTGCATGTGTGATATGGAAGCTACTTGCACCTGACTCACAAATATACCTGGGACATTCCCCTTATGCCGGCTTGTGTGTGGACATGGGCAACCTGTCATCACTTTATAACTGTGCCTTTTGTGGTCTGCCAGTGATTGGCCAGACTACCAGTATTCCATACTAGAGGGACAACTAATGTGATGCTAACCTCTATGTATAATTCCAAACTTGTGTGCATTTGACAGTTATTTTATGTGCACTCTGTGTAGGTTACTTCCACCTGTGTATTGTTTATATGTATGGACCCCCATTCATGGCATGTCCAGCTTTCTGACGGTGATAGATATTGACATCTGGACAGTGAGTATGTACAACTGCTGACATGGTTGTAGCTGAGAAGCAGCGTGGTTGGCACTGCAGTTGTTGGAACAAGGCCCTGTCATCCACTGTACTATACCTAGGCCACTGAGACACAACCATCCAGGCCCACATGCTGACCACTTCCAGGCAATATTAAACACACAACAAACTTACCACACTTACCCCTGCATATTGTACACATGCAACAATGTAGATTGGGAAAGCTCTGGCAATCTGTGCTCCAGTGATATTACTTCTCAAACTTACATGTTACTGCATTTCTGCATGGGATTGTGGGGTGGGGGTGCACACCTGAAAACTTTAAACATTTACAATGACTGCACTGGTATTTTGGTTACTCTGTTGGCTTCCATTTCATTCTGTATTGTGACCTATCATGCAGAAGGGTGGCATATCAGTAGAGTACACATGTTAGATCTTAATGCCATATATTTCAGATTCAGACTTCTTACCCTTCAGAAGTAAAATGCAACTGCCAGACCTGTTGTAGTATGTCTGTGTGGGTCTGGTCGGGGGCTGTTCACCATTGCCATCATTTGGGGGCCTTAGGCCGGCCTTTTCTTATGGTCATCTACACCTGTACTGGTGGGTGAGGCTGGTCGTGGGTATGTGACCCTCACTGACATCCATGTGTGTGACCTATTTCAGTGGGAGTTGTCACCTTGTGTAGTGCTGCCTAGTATACTGACACCAGTATTTGTTATGAATTTCATGCTGTCCCATATAGCTGCCAGCTGTCTGCTACTATCCCACTCAGCCACCCAATTCCCTTGCATGCTTGCATCCATATCATACATACAAGTATGAGAACATACTACTCCATTCAGCAATTGATAGGAAGAGTGACTTACCTTGTTGATGGGCCAGTATTGAGGATGGTACTGGAGGGCTGACTATGTCGGATGCACGTAGTACACTCTCTATACACGGTAAAGCACAGGTAGTCCCCCCACTTACTTTTGTTTTGCAAAGCTATATTAAAGCAAAACCACACAATATAATATGAAATTAAATGGGGGGATTTGCCCCCCACACCCTCCATTGTGGGGGGCTGTGCCTCCCACACCCCCCTAACAATATATTCTAACTCCAGGGTAGCACTACAGTGGGGAAAGGGACATATTCTATTTACTTGCCTTACAGTGCTCTGGAGACTGCCAATAAATGAAGTGTTAGTCAAATGGGGTCAGTCAAATGGGTGTCAGTCAATTGGAAGTTAGGGCAAATGAAGTAGACCCATATATATATATATATATATATATATATATATATATATATATATACATACACACACACACACACACACACACACACACACACACACACACACACACACACACACACACACACACACACACACACACACACACACACACACACACACACACACACACACACACGTCTACTTCAGAAACCTGAATGCTCACTTACCCATCTTCCAAAATTCAGAGATGAAAAGGCCGATGACCACACAACACCGACGTCCCGGAACACCGAATTTCCACTCAGTTAAGTAACCGCTTGGCCATCCTGACAAAAAAGTAAAACTGAAGGAAAGCAAACCCGCCCATGTGGGGGACTGTGCTCCCCACACCCCACCAAACTAAGTATACCAACTCCAAGATCGCACTATTGCAGGGGTAAGGGGCAAAGTTCAACAGGATGGCCAAGAGGTTACTTACCTGGAGTGGAAATTCTGTGTTCTGGGACGTCGGTGTTGTACAGTCATCGGCCTTTTTGTCTCGGCATTTTGGAAGTTGGGTAAGAGCACCTGAAGGGGACCTATAGATATATATATATATATATATATATATATATGGGTCATTTTGGAACTTCGAATCACTTAAATGGAGATTGCCATGCAGCGGGGAATGGTATATTTACCATTTTCCTCGCTGTAGTGCAATCTTGGAGTTGGTATATTTAATTAGCAGTGTTTGTGGGAGGTGCAGGGGGGCTTGCCCCCATGCAAAAATGTAAAAAGAATGATTTTTTTTAATTTTTATTTATTTTTTCATTTACATTTCAAAGTTTCAAAACTTCGATCGTATGGTCTTGACCATAAGAATTTTGAAGTACTGGAACTTTGAAATTTAGAAGTAGACCGATATATATATTATCAAACTGTAAGTCTTTCCTTATAAAAAGCCCAGAAAAACAAATGCGTTTGGTGTGAAGTATGTGATACATTCTAAACCTTCTTTTCTTGCTTCCAGCAAGTTGTACTCAAAATATCAAGAATCAAAATGCCCCACTAAACTAAGAATCAGTGAATAAGTATACAGCGGTTGTTGACTCTGACCATTTTAAATGTAAGGAATGAACTTGCCTCTGCAATACTGTCTGGATACAGAAATTGAGACTGTGTGACATTTCCTTCAGGTTAAAGTAAAGCAAACTGTACTATAAAATGACTGTCAACAAATGAAAATAGAGGGTTAAGCAAAGAAACACCACTGAAAGGTGTAAATTTGTAAAGAAAAGCTAATTCCCAAATCTTCTGAACAGAAGGTCACATGACTAAGCTTGTATATAAAATTAGAACAACTGTGAATTCACTATTTAGCTTGTGAAGTATTGCATTATAAAATGAATGATAAACAAAGGGCATTTCATACCTTGTTTATTAGTGCAGAAAGTATACTGTAGTATTCATCTGGACGTGTTCAGATGCAAGAACATTATCGTTATAGTTCAGCCTGTAAAAAATAATCACAAGGCTTTAACAGATGTAGGAAAACAAAGTTTATGTTCACTAAGGTCACTATTACAATTTCTTGTTTGTTCTTTCCCACATCTTTGCAATCACTACTCTAGAAGGTGAAGTCTTTTGACACTTTAAAAACACTATCTGCAGATCTAAAATAAGGACCTCAAAATATCAGACAGCTTTCAGATTTTGATAAAAGTGGATTTTTTTAATGCAAAGCAGATACGTAATGAGGCTGAACACTTTTTTTAATCTAATCTTGAAGTGAATTGGACAGTGCAGCCGAGATAATAGCTGATTTTGTATTAAAGTTTTTTCTGTGTAATGCAGCCATGATTATTTTACAAATGTTGGGAAGGATTTGTAAAAGAACAGTAAGATAGCACACACTAAAATGAAACACCTATGCTGTACAAATATCATTCGCTGGTTGAATATTGATATACAGCCACCGGACTGCATACCAATAAAATGACATAATGCCGGTGAATAAAGGGACTATACTGACCAGATATGAATCATGGAGAATCACATTTGTACTCTATAACAGGATAGAAAGCAAAGCATCCATAAAGGGGCGGGGTTCAATTATAGAGTGCCAAAGAAAGAATACATAGAGAAAAATATTTCCTTAGCATAGAGGTAAGAAGATTAGACATTGTTTGTTTGCTTTTCTAAGAAGATCAGGCTTTGTTAATCAGGAAGCTGCAAGATGACAGATACCATGATGGGAAAAAACAATGCCTGACACTGTTTGCCAAGGGTTCGCATGTGCAGGATAATATGACGTGGCATGGAAATAAAGTGTACACTGTAAAGTGTGTGTATGTGCATATATATGTGTGCATGAGTGAGTGTGCGTGTGTGTGTGTGTGTGTGTGTGTGTGTGTGTGTGTGTGTGTGTGTGTGTGTTTGAGAGTGTATGCGTGTGAAAAACACACATCTCACGCAGAGTAAAACTAAACTTTTAATAAGAAGGATAGGGTAAAAGTACCTGGCACCTCAGTTCAGAGTCTTCTAGAAAGCAAAAGATAGACACCAAATCAAATATTTACTTCAATAATAATCATATACGTATTAACCAATTGAAAAGTTGCAGGCATTGTCAAAGACATTTCAAAATATTTAGATTACTACTAAGCAACAAGATCTATAATAATGTATTCAATTTAATCTTATTATTCATTCCTAAATGTGAAAATGTCTGGAATTCAATAATATACAACGATTATTCTCCAAGAGATGTTTTAAGGTTTCATTGCAATCTGTTTCAGTCATTAGAATTTGCATAAGACTTATAAAGCTGAACTCACTAGGAGGATATGCTCAGTTATACTGGACCACTAAAGTTGTTTTACCTAAGATCTCTTATGTATTCTAGTACACATGCTCATGCAACACAAGAGATTTTGCAAGTACAGGTCTCATGGCAAAGATAGAGTAGCACATGTAATACCTTTCATGGGATTCAGAAACATTTTCCAAATAGTTGTAGGCCATTGTGCGAGATGAACGGTTATGAGCAGGCTGTGTGTAATTCATAGACACACTGACTGAGAATGGGAGAGGCTAAGCAACATAGCTGCTTGCTTTGTATGCTAATGGAAATATAATGGTGTGGTAATGAGCAGAAATATTAAAATGATTGTCTCCTTGTACATGTAATATGCCATTACTGCTTCCTGTAGCCACAATGGTGCTGTTCATCATCCCCGGATATGGTCTATTATCCATCCACCCTTAACATTTCATGGACTTCATGACCAACATTGTAGGCCAGTACTTTGTGGATAGGGACACCGTACTATATTATATTAATGATTATATTATATTAGTGACTTGAGTAAATAGTTGCACTGCAGTTTTGCTGTCTTAAGTGGTCTAACTGTTGTTATTAAGCCCTGTTTTATTGTTGTATACTGAGTATATGTCAGGCAAGTTCAGGACTTCTCTTTGCATTGGGGCAGTTCCAGGCCAGTCAGCTCATTTTCCTTCTCATCCACCCTGCTATAGTTGTGTTCTTAAGTCCAGTGCATCTCTTTTTGCCTGCCCCTTATGATAATTTGACAACATAATTCCCTCCCTCTCTCCATGCATTGTCTGTTGACAATAATTAGTTTACCATTTCTTACTATAGTGGCAGAAGAAGGTTTCCAGGCTAGATGTTTTCTATTGAAATTTAAATACTCAGTAGTAAGCCCAACCAAACATCATTTTAAAACCGAACTTTAGGCTGTTATAGTTACCCCTGCCCCAAGAGTCATTCCTGCTGGTATCATGGACCAGCACTTCCCCACAATTTTTTCTAGTCAGCCTGATTGAAGTGCGTATGTTGAGACAGTGTAAGAATTGTCTCATGCTGTCTGATGATCATCTTTTACTAAAACAACATAACACAGTGTGTGAGAGATGTACGTATATAATATCCTTAGAGGCAAAAATATCATTCACAGTAAACTCAGACACCAAAATCGTCAGCAGTACATGACACATCACAGCTCTCCAAGGCCGTCACAATACACATAATCCATCATATGTTTAGGCTGTAAAGATTAACTTGCCTAAATCTAAAGACTGCCAAAATACAACACAAGCACAGAGCACACTCAGCATAGAAATTGACCCCATAAGGCAGGCATCGACCCAACAAAACATTCTTGTTATAGGCGACTCCATTGTAAGAGATTTCTGAACTTTGTCAGTACAAATGCCGTGGAACAGATCAGAGTACTCATTATGGAAACATAACTTTTCTTTACTAATATGGGAGCTTCTTGAATGATCTCTTGTGTATCTTCATTAGTTGTGAGGTCTGACCATAAAGCAGTCTCCTTCAAAACAAAACTGAAACCAGATATCCCTTCCACCCAAGGTACCTTTAGAAATGTCTTTAAGACAGACTACCTACTCACAATTGATACACTGGCAAATTTCAACTCCCCTCCAAACCAAGTTAACTCCCCGTAATATGCAGAAATGTACACCACCACACTATACTAGCATATAAACAGCTGCATAGATGCAGCTGTACCCTATAGAAACAAGTGTAGGGCTAACCCTAGAAACAAAACCACATGGTGAAAGGCCATGGACAGTTGCCATCATTTCAACAGATGGGAGGGGACACAAGTGTGTAATAAAACAGGATCTGTGGAACCTAGTCGGACTTTCCCGGTCAACTGATGTTAAATAAATAAATAAAATAAAAATATCTTCTACTAGAAAATATGGGATTGTTGCAGAAACTGAAAATAATACCGTGCAGAGCAGTTTGAGGTAGCAGTGCAGGTGAGTACTACAAAATTCTCTCCTTGATTGTGTCAGCACCTCCCTTGTAAGTCATGGCTGCCTCCTGTATTTGTTTGTGTGGCCCTGCAACCTACCCTAATCCTCTTACCTTCTTTTCACTTTCCTTACTTTCTTCCACAACTTACATTCTCCTGGTAGATATATTTAAAAAGAGCACCGGCCCAACAAAAATATATTACTTTACCTTCACCACTTCCGTCCTGTTCATTTCTTGGCATTTCCTCTTCTGTGTATCCATCCTCTTACTTCACTCTTTTCATCACTTTGCTCTACTCCCATTTCCTCCCCTTCATTTGATTAAAATTAGTTGAAATCATGCTGTACTGGCCTTTTAAACCGTTAGATGTATTTTCCATCTTGCTGCTTCTGACCATGTGTGCACATGCCAGACCACATTCAGGTGAGTACACATACCACGTTCACAAATATTTCTTGTGGTAGACTGCAGCCATGACTCAGAGTTATAGTGTTGTCACTTCACACCAAGAGGTTCTCCAGTTCGATTCTCAGTAGGAGTGCCTTCTGTATGGAGTCTGCATGTCCTCCCCTGCGTTTCCTCCCACATTACAAAGACATGCGTCTGGTGCATTTCTCCCTGGGCCTCTGCTGGAAATTGAATTTTTTCCAAGTTGGACTTTCTTGGTTAACAAATGTTAAATAAATATGTGCTGTCATTATAGTCCCTTCTCAGGCTGCAAGTAGGATATTTAATGAATTGCTAGCTTCACACTGCTTTTTCACTCTAATTCTTAACATGCTTGCATGTTATACACTTGCAGCCCACAGGACCATTGAGAACCCTAACCCAAACTTCCAGTTGCACATATGCTGTCTGGTTAAGTGACTTGCTCAAGGTCACACATTAGGCAAATAAGGGCTGATGGAATCAAACCATGTACCATAGTAACTACAGTGCACAGCCTTAACCTTCTGTAACACCTGCCAGACTCTGGTCCGCCTCATGCATAATAGGTAAATAGTGGCTAGCTCAGCACTACTGTGCCTGCCATATTCTGAATCCCAAGATGTTACCTCTATATTTTATAATGGCTATATACTAGATTATTATGGAGGTTAGCAGATCTATAAGATGTAATCCTGCCTTTGGTTGTCCCACACCATTTTAAATGGCATTTTTTGTGATGCATATCAATATTTGTTACATACTACAGTGATATAGTAAAACATCTGTGGGGTAGAAGGAATCATTACTTCTTATCGAGTTTCAGAATACTGTACTTTTAGGAATTAATCTGGAGATTAGCTGAAACAGATTCTTCAGTAACATGAATAGTAATCAGTTATATACTTACTTAGGTGTATATTTGTTTTACAGTTTGCATATCATTTGACCCCCAAAAAAGCTGTGAGCCAAGACACCAGACACATTTATGCTTGATAAAAAAAGTTACACACATACATGCACACACATGCACACACACACACACACACACACACACACACACACACACGCACACACGCACACACGCACACACACACACACACACACACACACACACACACACACACACACACACACACACACACAATCATATTGTGCCTGCACTTTAACAAAGTCGTTTTTGTGTTTAAATTACCTATTTAACTGTTGTAGGCTAGGGTAGGAACTTTGAATGTTGGCAGTATGACTGGTATAGGAAGAGAGCTAGCTGATATGATGGAGAGAAGGAAGGTTGATATATTGTGCGTGCAAGAGACCAGATAGAAGGGAAGTAAGGCCAGGTGTTTAGGAAACGGGTTCAAATTGTTCTATCATGGTGTAGATGGCAGGAGAAATGGGGTAGGGGTTATACTAAAGGAACAATATGCCAAGAGTGTTTTAGACGTGAAGAGAGTGTCTGACAGAGTGATGTTTATGAAGCTGGAAATTGATGGTGTAATGATGAATGTTGTTAGTGCATATGCTCCACAAGTTGGGTGTGCAATGGATGAGAAAGAGAAATTTTGGAGTGAGTTGGATGAAGTTGTGGTGAGTTTACCCAAGGGTGAGAGACTAGTGATTGGAGTGGAATTTAATGGGCATGTTGGTGAAGTGAACAGTGGGGATGAGGAAGTGATGGGTAGGTATGGTGTTAAGGAGAGGAATACAGAAGGTCAGATGATTGTGGATTTTGCGAAAAGGATGGACATGGCTGTGGTGAATACATATTTTAAGAAGAGGGAGGAGCATAGGGTGACATACAAGAGTGGAGGAAGATGCACACAGGTGGATTATATCCTATGTAGGAGGGCCAGTCTGAAGGAGATTGGAGACTGTAAAGTGGTGGCAGGGGAAAGTGTAGTTAAGCAGCATAGAATGGTCGTCTGTAGGATGATGTTGTTGATCAAGAAGAGGAGGAGGAGTGTGAAAGCAGTGCCAAGGATTAAATGGTGGAAGTTAAAAAAGGGTGATTGTGAAGTGGAGTTTAGGGAAGAGTTAAGACAGGCACTGGGAGGCAGTGGAGAGTTACCGAATAGCTGGGTAACTACAGCAGAACTAGTAAGGGAGACTGCTAGAAAGGTGCTTGGTGTGACATCTGGACAGAGGAAGGAGGACAAGGAGACCTGGTGGTGGAATGAGGAAGTACAGGAGAGTATACAGAGGAAGAGGCTGGCGAAGAAGAAGTGGGATTGTCAAAGAGATGAGGAAAGTAGACATGAGTATAATGAGATGAGGCGCATGGCAAAGAGAGAGGTGGCAAAAGCTAAGGATAAGGCATATGGAGAGTTGTATGAGAGACTGGACACTAAAGAGGGAGAAAAGGACCTGTACCGATTGGCTATACAGAGGGACAGAGCTGGGAAAGATGTGCAGCAAGTAAGGGTGATAAAGGATAGTGAGGGAAAGGTACTCACAAGAGAGTAGAGTGTGTTGAGTAGATGGAAAGAGTTTTTTGAGAGGCTGATGAATGAAGAGAATGAGAGAGAGAGAAGGTTGGATGATGTGGGGATAGTGAATCAGGAAGTGAAACAGATTAGCAAGGAGGAAGTAAGGACAGCTATGAAGAGGATGAAGAATGGAAAGGCTGTTGACCCAGATGACATCCCAATGGAAGCATGGAGGTGCTTAGGAGAAATGGCAGTGGAATTTTTAACTAGATTGTTTAATGAAATTTTGGAAAGTCAGAGGATGCCTGAGGAGTGGAGAAAAAGTGTTTTGGTACCTATCTTTAAGAATAAGGGTGATGTGCAGAGCTGCAGTAACTACAGAGGGGTAAAATTGATCAGTCACAGCTTGAAGTTATGGGAGAGAGTAGTAGAAGCTAGGTTAAGAAGGGAGGTGATGATTAGTGATCAGCAGTATGGTTTCATGCCAGGAAAGAGCACTACAGATGCGATGTTTGCTCTGAGAGTGTTATTGGAGAAATACAGAGAAGGTCAGAAGGAGTTGCATTGTGTCTTTGTAGACTTGGAGAAAGCATATGACAGGGTGCCTAGAGAAGAGTTGTGGTATTGTATGAGGAAGTCAGGAGTGGCAGAGAAGTATGTAAGAGTGGTACAGGATATGTACGAGGGTAGTGTGACAGTGGTAAGGACTGTAGTGGGAGTGACAGATCCATTTAAGGTGGAGGTGGGATTACATCAAGCATCAGCTCTGAGTCCTTTCTTATTTGCAGTGGTGATGGACAGGTTGACAGATGAGATCAGACAGGAGGCCCCGTGGACTATGATGTTTGCAGATGACATTGTGATCTGTAGTGAGAGTAGGGAACAGGTGGAGGAGACACTGGAAAGGTGGAGATATGCTCTAGAGCACAGAGGAATGAAGGTCAGCAGGGCTAAGACAGAATATATGTGTGTAAATGAGAGGGAGTGTAGAGGAATGGTGAGGATGCAGGAAGTAGAGTTGGTAAAGGTGGACGAGTTTAAGTACTTGGGATCAACAGTTCAGAGTAATGGTAAATGTGGAAGAGAGGTGAAGAAGAGAGTACAGGCAGGGTGGAATTGGTGGAGAAGAGTGTCAGGAGTTATTTGTGACAGACGGGTACCAGTAAGAGTGAAAGGGAAGGTCTTCAAGACAGTAGTGAGTCCAGCTATGTTATATGGGTTGGAGACGGTGGCATTGACAAAAAGGCAGGAGTCAGAGTTGGATGTGGCAGAGTTAAAGATGTTAAGATTTGCACTCGGTGTGACTAGGATGGATAGGATTAGGAATCAGTATATTAGAGGGTCAGCTCATGTTGGACAGTTTGGAGACAAAGCAAGAGAGATGAGATTGCATTGGTTTGGACATGTGCTGAGGAGGGATGCTGGGTATATTGGGAAAAATATGCTAAGGATGGAGCTGCCAGGTAAGAGGAAAAGAGGAAGGCCTAAGATAAGGTTTATGGACGTGGTGAGAGAGGACATGGAGGCGGTTGGTGTGACAGAGCAAGATGCAGAGGATAGAAAGAAATGGAAAGAGATGATCCGCGGTGGCGACCCCTAACGGGAAAAGCCGAAAGATGATGATGATGATGATGAGGCTACACACTCAAGTGTGATAGCCATTTCTGTGCATTTAAAGTGTTTTTTTTTTATTGTATCTGCTTTATTTTCTGAAAAAACAAAAAAAAATACTTGTTTTCCCATCTTTCTAAGCTGGTATAGTCCAGTTTTCAGGTTAGTGCTGAATTTAGGGCTGTGTTACAAGTTTCTGTGTTTGCCCATACCTTACTTGGATAGAAGGAAGTTTCTCTGTTCACTGTGAGAGAGGGAGCTTTGAGCAGCCTATCTGTCCCTGTAGGAGTGGTTTCAGCCCTAAATTAGTAGTTTATTGGCCATTTTGGGCTAATTTCTATCTCTTTTATTTCCCTGCTATAAAACCTGCATTTGCAAGGATTTTGCGCTAGTATACAGCTCAGCAAGCTCCTGTCTGGTGCCCTGCAGAGTTCTACAGCAGCAGAGAGACAAAAGAGAGACTTGAGTGATTATCATTTTTCTGCATTTTCTTTCTGCCTTTAGCTAATTCCTCCTAAAACGCCGATTTTCTAGAGTTTATGTGATTTAAAAAGTTTGTTTCAGCTACATATTGCGCTTATCTTACTGCCTGCACTTTAACAAAGTCATTTTTGTGTTTAAATTACCTGTTTAACTGTTGTATGCTACACACTCAAGTGTGATAGCCATTTCTGTGCATTTAAAGTGTTTTTTGATTGTATCTACTTTATTTTCTGAAAAAACAAAAAAACAAAAAATATATACTTGTTTTCCCACCTTTCTAAGCTAGTACAGTCCAGTTTTCAGGTTAGTGCTGAATTTAGGGCTATGTTACAAGTTTCTGTGTTTGCCCATACCTTACTTGGATAGAAGGAAGTTTCTGTTTACTGTGAGAGAGGGAGCTTTGAGCAGCCTATCTGTCCCTGGAGGAGTGGTTTCAGCCCAGAAATTAGTAGTTTATTGGCTATTTTGGGCTAATTTCTATCTCTTTCATTTCCCTGCTATAATACCCGCATTTGCGCGGTTTTGCGTGCCGGGCAGCGCCGGTTAGCTAGGGTATAACTATTCCCAGCGCCACAAAATCTACTCTTCAATTTTTCCCTTGGAACTAGACAAACATTCAACTTAAGCACTCAAACCATTCTCTTCTCATCCCGGCACTTGCTCAAAACTCATAGCAAGCACTAATAAACCTTAGCACTAGAACCCCCTATACTGTAGAGAAGGACAAGGCTCTCTATTCGATCTTACCAGCCAGTCAATAAAACAGTTCACTGTACCTATCCAGGCATGTCCAAAGGGCAGTTTCAGGTGTACTCTCCGGTCTAACTGGTGAATATGGGCATTTTGAGGCAATGTTACCAATTGCCTCATGTACACAGATAGCCCCCTCCTCCTACCACCAAACACTAATATATGCGGGAGATGCAATTATACAGCCAAACTGGAGGCTAAGCTCTTTCAACCCAAGACTGGACCAGGCAGTCAAGAGTAGAAGGGAATTACTTGCATCACACCACTAGTCTCACATAGACCTGTGAAACCAGCACTGGCAAAAAAACACACATAAATACACGAAAACATAATCGGAGGCTCTAAATAAAAATCTGCAAAAGCTACAGAGACCTCCAAAGCAGACATGCAAGCAACCTCCACTCCCCCAACACAAACCATGAAACACATACTTCACAAAACCAGTGTGCCACTCAATCACAGCCCTTAAGGCAAAATAACATACCCAACACACTAGTAATAGGTGACTCTATAGTCAGGCACACTGACGTCCCACTCACTAGGCTGAACAAGGAGAAGGTTACTGTTAGCTGCCTGTTGGGTGCCAGGATTCACCACATAACACAAGCACTCAGGTCACTCCAGAACAAGTACAGATATGACTCTGTCATTGTCCATGTTGGTGTGAATGACCTGAGCCGTACCTCCTTGGACTACATGAAAAGAGACATGGAGGAGCTCTCTGATCACATAGCCCAGGCTGGTATGACCCTGACCCTGAGTAGCATCATGCCCTCACCAAGAATGATACCATGGTATAGAGAATAAAATATCAATTTCAACAATTGGCTAAGTTTCTGGTGTCATTCAAAGGAGATCCAGTGTCTGTCAGCCTGGGATGACGTGCTCGACAAGCCACTCTGCTTCACTAGAAATGGCTTGCACCTGTCACCCTTAGGCTTTCGAATACCGGCCAAGGCTCTTGCCGCCCCCATAGTGCCTTTTTTAGGCAAGGCTCAAAAGACAGACCCACCACCGTAAATAGCACAAGTAACAAAAAACTAAGTGTAATGCTACTCAGTGCCAGAAGTCTAAACCTCAAAATGCACACACTCGAGACACTCCTCAGTATGGAGAAAATCGATATATGTGCAGTAACAGAAACCTGGTTTAACGCTCCAGAGAGCACCCCAGCACTACCAGGCTACAACTCATACCAAACATTTCGGCCACAAAACCCGGACCGAAATACAAAAGGCAGGGGAGTATCCATATTCATCAAGGATACCCACATCTCTAGGTTAGTGGCACAGCACGATGCTTCAGAGATCATCCACATGCAACTAACAATGGACAAAGCTGCTATTCAAATTATAGCTTACTACAGATCACCCACCATGTCCCAGGACCCCCACTCCGCATTCCTGGAAACATAAAGGTCCTAACACCATGATATTGGGTGATTTCAATTACCCAAACATTAACTGGGAGAACTACTCAAGTACAAACTCCCTTTCCCAACATTTCCTAGAATTTATAAACTCAAATGCACTGGATCAACTGGTCAACACCCCCATCAGAGGTGACAACATATTGGACCTGGTCATCACCAACATGGGCAACCGGTGCTCCACACTGGAGGTCAACCCCTCACTGCTTAGATCTGACCATAAACTAATGACTCTGGATATCCACATTCCGCCAACACCCCAGTCAAAGAAACCACCGTGAAAAACTTTTCGAAAGCAAACTTCACGCTACTTAAGACTGAGATGGGAAGTTTCAAAGCCCCCATGCTAAAGGCTAACGCTGTCCAAGCTGTAAAATCCTTTACTAATGCACTCTACGGGCACCTACAAGAATGCATGGATTGTGCTATCCCAAACAAAACCAAGACTCATTCCTCCAAGAAAAGGAAACCAGTCTGGTGGACCCCTGCCATAAACAAGCTATACAATAGAAGGAGGAAACTAGTATGGAAAAGAGTACAATCCCAAGAAGGGAAGACATCCCTGATCAGTATCAGCAAGAAACTATGTTCCCTCATAAAATCATCCAAGGCTAGCTTCTAAAGAAAAATTGCCATGGACTCCAAAGATAACCACAAGGCATTCTTTAGCTATGTAAAGAATCTAAGTGGCAATTCTCAGATCTGCTCAGAGTTAGTGCAGAATGGCACAAAATACACTGAACCGACCGATATAGCCAACATCCTGGCAGACAGGTTCAGTGCAAACTTCACCCCCCTCTCACCCCCAAAAGGGACCATAAGTATGTCAGAAGAATGTAGTGCACCTGAAATCACAGACACTCAGGTTAAAACAGCCCTCTCCAAAGCCAAAAACACAGCATCAATGAGACTGTATGGTGTCCCTGGCTGCGTCCTACACAAGCTCAAAGATGAACTAACCCCTCACCTAAACACACTGTTTAAACTCAGCTTCTCCACAGGCTACATGCCCACAGAGTGGCGCACAGCAATGGTTATTCCGCTCCACAAAGATGGAGCCACAACGGACCCTGGGAACTATCGCCCTATAAGCCTCATTAACAGAGACATTGGGAACCTCCAAACACTGGACCCTACCCAGTTCGGCTTTGTTAAGGGCAGATCATGCCTCCTAAACCTGGTGGACTTTTTTGAGGCAGTTACCAAGTCTTTAGACGAGGGAAAGGTGGTCCACACAGCCTACCTAGACCTCGCAAAGGTCATTGACACCATTCTCCACTCAGGTATTATAGACAAGCTCACCAACTTGAACATAAACCCCTACGTCATGATATGGGTTGCCAACTGGCTCACGGACAGAACCCACATGGTAAGAGTTGCAGGAGCTAGGTCTGACTCTAAACCGGTTACAAGTGGCATTCCCCAGGGCTCAGTCTTAGGTCCCCTCCTGTTCAGCATATACTTCTCAGAGGTACAGACAAACACAGGAGGACTATGGCTGACCAAGTTCGCAGATGACTGCAAACTAGGGCCTATAATTGACTCTCTGGCTGACACAGACATCCTCCAAAAGGGTCTCACTGAGACAGATACCTGGTGTCAAAACCACGGCCTCAAGCTAAATGCCAAAAAAGTGCATAATCATCCCCTTTGGAAAAAACAAAGTACCCACAAACTACCACATAGGTGGTAGCCCCTAAATACGGAAGACATAATAAGGGATCTGGGGACCCAAGTAGATAGTAACCTCTCCTTTGATAATCACATTGCCAATGTGGTTAGAAAATCCTTCTATGTTGCCCACCTAATCACAAAAGGGTTTGCATCCAGATTGAAAGAGGTCATTGGGCCCCTCTACGCATCACTCATCAGACCCTTCATAGAGTACAATGCCCCATTTGGGATGTACCTTACAAGACACCTGCAACGTCTGGAAAGACCGCAAAAGTACCTCACCAAGAGGATCACTGGCCTCAAGCAGATGCCCTATGCAGCTCGACAGAAGAAACTCCAGCTGTACTCGGTTGCATACCACCTATTCAGAGGTGATCTCTCCCTGACATACAAGGCCATGTCCAGCCCAGAATTGATGGACATGCTCCACCTAAAGGAAACCATATCCCCTCGAGCCACATGCTCCAGGGATCTAAACCTCACCACAACAATAAATAGGATGTGCTGGAGGGATAGATTCCTGTCCCAGAGACTTCCCATGCTCTGGAACAAGATTCCAATCTACATTAGGCAGAGCTCCTTGCTAACCCTCTTGAAGAGAAACCTTGATGAGTGGATGGGAAACAGAAAGTTTACCCCAGGGATCACTTCAATGGCTCTGCTGGACAGAGGCACAGGGAACTAATCTAAGGGGGCGGCAAAAGCCAACACATTCCCGCTAGGCTAATAAATGCCTTCGGGCAGATAGCCTAGTACCTACCTACCTATGAACCTATGTGGGAATGCACATACACACCCACACACACACACACACACACACACACACACACACACACACACACACACACACACACACACACACACACACAAGCACAGGCATACATGCACGCATGCTTGCAGGTGTGCACAGATCCACATGCACGTGCACACACACACACACACACACACACACACACACACACACACACACACACACACATGCACACACACATATGCACCTTAGTGGTTGATAGCTAGTTATTGTTACTAGTTCTCTGTTCCTGGGATTTTCATGCTTTGTAAACTGCTTGCAGAATACATGTATCTATCAGTTAAGGACAGTTAGGTACCAGAGATGCAACATGCCACTGCTGCAGTAGGTGACATAGCCCATTGGAAAGGAGATAGAGCATGGCTAAGCACATGTCAGAATACACATGCATATGTCAGCTCGTTGCTCTGTTTAAAACAGTAATTGTACATCAGATTCCTAGACCAATCATCTATGGAAGACATTAGTTCAATAAAATGTCTTGGCTGCATCCTGGACAATCAGTTAAAATCCAATAAACAAGTTGCAAATCTTTTAACCAGAAGAAATCCTAAACTTGGCAGGGTGTGCAAAACTGGTGCACTCACCACACTTTGTGCCATTAGAGCCACAGGCAACATATACCTGCTACTTGTTTTCTTTAATTTGCTTACATTGTCACTGAACTAGAGTCCTCCCTACCACATACAGTAAACCAGCCTTAAAACATAACAGAGTAGGACAGAACAGGAATAGAATAGAATAGAATAGAATAGCTTGATTTTTTGCTCTCCATTATGATAGAACATACCATTACTGATTTTCATATAGTGTACAGTGGTTGGTGTTTTGTAGTCGACATTTCCTCATCCATCTGAAATTTACCCACAAACGTCTTTACTTGTCATGTTGTCCAACCCTATCAAATATTATTACATGTTACAAAACTCAACTGCATGTACAAAATCATAGTTGTGTATAAGACAGGCCAAAGTGCATGTTACACAAGTTGCCTAGGCAGACATCCTAGCATTAGTGAAACAGAATGGCACTGTATGTACCATGTGAAGTAATGCACCACAGTGTTTACAGGATAGGGCATACTAGTATGGCATGCCACAGTAGTCAGATGTGGACAGTGCAGATTCATTTACATGACCTTGATGACTGATATGGTGTTTCCACTGTTGCTTCAGCTACAGACAGAGGGCAAATCTGAATGTCAATGCAGCACAAACAGTCTATGGCAAGCAGTTCTCACAGTGCTGGGGACAGCAGACCAGGTAACACAGCACAGCCAAATGGGCTGCAGAGATTAAGCTCAGTGTAGGTAGTGAGTAGCAATGCCAGGTATTCGGTGTTTGTGGTTAAAAACATACAAGTCTGGAAACAGATGAAGCTGGGCAAAGAACAGGCATGTCACATATAGACAATAGACTGTAAGAGAGAGAGAGACATGGTAAAACAAAAAGGAATGGAGAACAGATAAACAGAAGCAAGCCATACTGATGAGGTGAGAAGACAAGGATAGATAGAGAAGGCAGCAATGTAAAGTTGGCATAAGGAAAATACATAGTGTAAGTGAACAAAAGAATAATAAAATAAAGCATTTTGGTAATGTAGAATGTATTTTTCACACATTTTGGAAGAGCAATACAGGTGTTAATTCAAGTAAAAGGAAAAATAGTAGGTTAGACAGGAAAGTTGGTAAGTATGTTAGGAATGTGTAGGAAATATGTGGTATAACACATTTCACACAGTAATGACATAGGGCAGAAAGAGTGATACAAACAAAATGGCATTCCTTCTGGTTATACTTATTTCTGCTTTTTGGGAGAAAAGGAATCCTGCTCATCCAGCTCTTTCTGAAAACTGGTGACCCCATCATATGCATTGATCACTGCACATTATTGCAGACTATGTCACTTAGCTGGACTCAAGGATTTGTGCAGGTGTTACCGGCAGCTGCTGGAACAAGGGTGGTGCCTGCAGCGTGCCATCACATATGACAAAAATCTCTCTACTGCACATTTCCAAGGCTTTATTTGCTTCAGCATTGTATGGGATGCAGGAATTTAGCCCTCCACATTCCTACAGCTGGGAAAATCACCTTTTTAACCACACCCTCTGTAACATTAGTCAAAACTTCCTGCTGCGGCATCTGCAACATATACCCATGATCCTCAGCACACTCCGATAAGATGCTGTAATCAGATCATCTTCCACCTGTTGCTTCATGGATCTGGAAGCATTGCCTACTGAAAAGACCAAATGTGGTTGTTAAGAATATACAACCAAAATCAAATTTCCCCAGTAGTATAAATATCACCTCTGGTCTCCCCTGAAAGAGATTACTATCCTAGTGGGACTTACCAGCTCAACAAAGGAAGGATAAATAAATTAATAAACAGTATACAAATAAAAATAAAATACAAGACAATCTAATTGAAGGTATACTGAGCTCTAAGCATGCATAATTTTTGTAACATGGTCATTCTTAACACTAACGGTAGAGAATATTGCTGATTAACATTGAATGTCAGATTTATTTAAGTGCCTTTTTCCTAAGCACTTTCAACTAAATCAAACACAAAGTAAAATCAGTGAAACAACCAGCAGTAAAATCTGTTATTACAGTCAGCATGTAAAGACCACACCAAACAGATTAAAGATGTACATTATCATTATAATGAATAAATTCATAGAAACATTAATTTATCTAGAAGGTCTGAAGTACCCTTAACAGTCTTGTTGCCTTCTTCACTGAAGTGTAAGACAAATTGGCAGGAATAAATTAGTGAAAAGCAATACAGAGACAATGAAACCAAGTTCACACAGGCTTTACAGCCCAGTCCAAAGTGTCTATGTATGCAGATTAAA
This sequence comes from Protopterus annectens, assembly GCF_019279795.1. NCBI lineage: Eukaryota > Metazoa > Chordata > Ceratodontiformes > Protopteridae > Protopterus > Protopterus annectens. The sequence continues at coordinate 1,165,540,679 of NC_056733.1, read as the reverse complement.
ATTGTTCACAATTTGCTTGAAACAAAATAGTGAAGAAATTACCAGCCAGCAAACCATAGTCAACTTCTAAGATCCAAACTGTTATCTCAAGCATATCTCTCAACTGTCCCTGATTTTTAAGTACACCCCTGATTATGATTCAAATTCTCCATTCCTCTTAATCCTTCCTAAAACCAGAGACTTTTGGAGAAAAAGTGGTAAATTATATTTAATAAGTAACAACAAGTAAAGTTCTATACTTCTTTTACCTCAGAGAATGTATATTAATTCACATTCTATTATGCTGTCAATGTCTCAGGTTAGTAGTACTGATATTTTAAAGGTGTCTGATATTTCTGGATTTGTCCCTGATTCAATGAGACAATGAAAGCTATGTTCTCATGCGGACTGTGTTCCTAAAATGTCCAAAGACAAATACATAAACTCCATATTCTATATTATAGTCAGTACAACAGGCCAGAGCAGCAAGGCTGACTGTAAGATATGTAGCAAGTGCATAAGAGTGAAAAAAATGCTGAACAGAATTTCCACATAACAACACAATTACAGTGCACTGAATATACCAAGTGGACCTCCCACAGAGCAACATACTGCAATAGCACCACCAACATGGCATAACAGACCTTCCAAATTGTGAACTTATACAACAAAATGATAGGAGCAAAGTCAGTGAATCATTCAGGAAAAGTGTACCAAATGCTAGTGATTAGGGTAGACAGACAGTGAAACACTATTTGGAGGCGTCCAGCTGCTACCACCTTTGTATTTAGTGGAAGGTGTTAGCTTCTCTTCCATCAACATCTCTATAACAAGATGTTAAATATGACCATAGGTATAACACACATAACTACATGCCAGTTTAGATATATATATATATATATATATATATATATATATATATAGATATAGATATAGATATTTGCAGTGGTTACAGTGTATAGCTGTATAGAAGACATAACTTGTACATAAGAACACGCCATGTGCTGTTTTCTTTGTATCAGGCAGTACCTGTCACAGAGTGCTATCATAAGCATATTTTTTTCCAGAAGATAATCAAGATCCATTGTCATCAGCTTGTACACATCAAACATATTTCCATCTCTATCTGCCGCAGCCAAATTTCTACAGCAGAGACTGGTGTAGTACCCTTACAACAAGTAATGCCATCTGCATTATAATGCCCAGAGAGAGGCCATAACAGTATATGGCATAATAGTAGTAGCCGAATAAGACTGATGCAGTACATATCCTGTAAGAAGACTCTGTTACTTCAATACCACTGAATGGGTGTAGGACATTTCAGTGAACATGATCCTGTGTAATGCCTTTTCAAAGAAAGTTAAAAAAAAAAAAAAGTTTGTTTCAATTGGAATGCAAATAAAATGTTTAAATCTGTTTTTTTTTTTATAGGAAGCAAAGCCCAAACATACCACAAGTATGACCTCTGCCCCTGAATCCTTAGTATGTGTGTGTGTGTGTGTGTGTGTGTGTGTGTGTGTGTGTGTGTGTGTGTGTGTGTGTGTGTGTGTATTTGTGTGTGTGTGTGTGTGTGTGTGTGTGTGTGTGTGTGTGTGTGTGTGTGTGTTTGCATGTGCAGAAATAGGTTCATAGTTTTATAGGTAAGTACTAAGCTAGCTGCCCTTGTGGGCCATTTTAAACCTAGTAATTTTCCCTTTTTGTACTTAAAATAACCTTTCTGATTTGGCTATAGATTGGCTTTATCTATCCTATGGTCAATAATTATATATTTCCCCTAACGAGAATAACTGGGATCACACCGTAGATAATTTGAGGGGACCAATGCATGAGATAAAGATTTTAGGAGCTGTATCTGCCCATTAATAGTACAGGGGTGAGTCCTGGGGTAAATTTTCTGTTTTCCATACATAGATCTAATTTAGACTTGAATATGAACAGGGATGAACTTAGTTTTATGTTAATAGAGAATCTTTTAAGATATACCCGTCTCTCCAAACTGGTCTTTTGATGTTGCAGAAGACGTTTTGACCCCTAGACTGAGTATTTTTGATATCATTTGACTTGCTGATGTGCAGTAAATCAATCAGCAATGGGTCAGAGGATGCCTTGCATGCCAGATGCAGGTCACCTCTTAGCAGTCTGTAGGATGCTGAGTATAGTGACAAGGCTTTGAGTTGGTCCATGTAGGACATGTTGTTTAAGCCTTGTATCTTTTTACTAAGGTACCTCTGCGGGAGTTCCAGTTGTTGCATGTGTGTGGACAGATACATTCCAAAGGGGGCATTATATTCAATGATTGGCCTAATGACGGCTAAGTAAAGGGGGAAAGTGACATCCCTATGTCTAGACACAATCCCTTTGTTTATAAGCTGTGCAATATAGAAGGGCTTTTTTACAACAATGGACACATGTTGGTCTAAAGTTAGGTCACTGTCCACATAAGTTCTCAAATCCTGAACAACTGGGTCAGCTCTTAGAGGGAGCTGTATCTGTCCATTAATAGTACAGAGGTCAGTCCTGTGGTGAATTTTCTGTTTTCCATTCATAGATCTAATTTGGACTTGAATATAAACAGGGATGAACATAGTTTTATGTTAACAGGGAGTCTTTTAAGATATACCTGTCTCTCCAAACTGGTCTTTTGATGTTGCAGAAGAAGTTTTGACCCCTAGACTGAGTATTTCTGATACCATTTGACTTGCTGATGTGCAGGAAATCAGTCAGTAATGGGTCAGAGGATGCCTTGCATGCCAGACACAAGTCACCTCTTAGCAGTCTGTAGGATACTGAGTATAGTGACAAGGCTTTGAGTTGGTCCATGTAGGACATGTTGTTTAGGCCTTGTATCCTTTCAGTAAGTATGTCTGTGGGTGTTCCAGTTGTTGCATGTGTCTGGAGAGATACACTCCAAAGGGGGGCATTATATTCAATCATTGGCCTAATGAGGGATAAGTAAAGGGGGGAGTGACTTCACTAAGTCTAGACAAAATCCCTTTGTTTATAAGCTGTGCAATATAGAAGGACTTTCTTACAACAATGGACACATGTTGGTCTAAAGTTAGGTCACTGTCCACATAAGTTCTCAAATTCCAAACAACTGGGTCAACTCTTAGAGGTGTATTACCAATGTGGTAGCACCCTGGGATAGATGACTCCCTAAAGGATACAATAATGAATTTTTTGGCATTTAATTTCAGTCCATGATTTTGGCATCAGTTATTTATTTGGGACAAACCTTCCTGCATAATGACTAAGTCATTTGTGGATTCAATGACTGCTCCTAGCTTGCAGTCATCTGCAAACTCAGTCAGCCACAGCCCTTTGGTATTGGCTTTTACTTCAGAAAAGTACATGCCAAACAGGAGACGTCCCAGCACAGAAACTTGGGGGGACTTCACTGGTGACTGGTCTCTTTGTTAACTATCTCTATTTTGATTGTCTACTTTTTGTCTGTGAGACAGTTGGCAATCTAATGGGTGACACAGGAGTTCATTCTCAGTTAATTTAGCTTTCCTATTATGCCTGAGTGGAAAATTTTGTCAAATGCTTTAGCCAGGTCGAGGTATGTGCTGTGTACCATTTTGCCTTTATCCATTGCTTTGGTGAACTTTTAAAAAAAATCTACCAGGTTGAGTAAGCATGACCTGCACTTGACGAATCCAAACTGAGATGGGCCCAGTGTTTGGAGGTTCTCTATGTACTGATTGATTAGTACCATAAGAAGTCTTTCCATGGCTTTGCATATGAATCTGGTCAGACTTATGGGTCTGTAATTGCCTGGGTCAGTGGAAGGTTCTCTCTTACGCAGAAGAAAGAACTATAGCTGTTCTCCATTCACTTGGTACAAAGCCTGTTTGGAGGCTGAAATTAAACAATGGCAGTCAAACAAAGGAAAATCAAAGACCTCTAAGCCGAATAAGGAACCAAGAATGACAAAAACTGGTAAAAGAATAAAAAGTACAATGGTTCCACACAGCACACTTTTCAATTCAAAGTAGGTAAGCGCTTTTACGGGCAGTCTCCACTCCATTACAGTACAACCATTTTAAATACTAGTCAGCCAATGAGATGTGACTTTGTACATAGAATATCAAAGTTAACCCATTCATCATCAGTACATCTAAACCACTTACCTATATATTAAGACATATTAAAATTCACAAGTAGCTAAAAAAATAATGCAAACACATTTATTAAATCACAATTAAGACACTTATTATACTAAAACCATGAAATGTATGCATGGAAAATGCATATAAAAAGGCAATCTATCAAGATACAAGTATAAAATATCTAAATGTATGTCAGTGCATAAAAACAACAAATAGGTTCACCATTAAACCCAAATAGCAAATTCAATAACAGATTAATTTCAATGTTTGAGAGTTCTGGCTCTCAAAAAAGGTTACAATGAACCTTTGCTATTCAAGCCTGGTGGCGTATCAGCTTGAAAGCGAAGTATCCATTTTTGTTCCACAGCTTCCATTTTATCCTTGAGGTCGCCACCTCTCATATTACCATACAAAATTTCCAAAACTAAAAACTTAAACTTGTGTGTGGGGCGTTCCTTAGCCACATGCATGGCTAAAGTGCTAGTGTCCTTGGCATTTCTGATATCTCTTAAGAGTTCAAGGATTCTATCCTTGAATAGTCGATTAGTCTTACCTACATAAAAGGCAAAAACTCAGTGCAAAAGCAAAAATAAATCACATTCTTTGTCTGGCAATGAGCATAGAAAGTTCTACCTATCTTAAATCCTAACTGTGGATGTGAAAAGTGTCCGCCTATGTGTATGTGTGTACAAGCCATGCACCTCCTACAAGCATAAGTACCAAATCTGTCCAACTGGACATGATTCTGAGGGCAAAGGGGCTCATAACATAGCTGACTTTTCAGGGATCTATTGTTCCTAAATGAAAAACTGGGTTGATCACCTATCACACCTTTCAATTACTTGCAAATGTCAAAGGCATCCTAATCCTCCCATTATTCTCAGTTCTGATGTTAACTGGAGTAGTCATACAAGTTACATCAGTTACCTGTGCGTTGGAAGAAGTATTACCAAAATAGGGTATACATCTCCCTTGCCTTTCTTTCCAAGCTTCGTTAATTTAGAAATCAATAACACTGGCTTTATAGCTCCTGTCCACAAATTCATTCTTAAGTGTGGCTAGTGCTAACGTCAATGTATCATCATTATTGTGCAGGCGCATGGTGTGGAAAATTTGTCCTCTTAATACATTGAACTTGGTAGGGTTGGGGTGCATGCTTCCATTATGTAGCACATTATTTTTCCTCACCTTTTTCTTATACATAGTGGTGGAAGAAGTCTTTCCATGGCTTTGCATATGAATCTGGTCAGACGTATGGGTCTGTAATTGCCTGGGTCAGTGGAAGGTTCTCCCTTGCGCAGAAGAAAGAACTATAGCTGTTCTCCATTCACTTGGTACAAAACCTGTTTGGAGGCTGAGATTAAACAATGTTGTTAAGGGTGTGGCTAAATCATGCTTCATGCTATTTAAGATGCATCCAGGGATAATGTCAGGACCCCATTGCTGCAGTATTTTTAGCTTTAGATAGCACTTTTAGGACTTTTGCAGTTTGAGGAAAAGGTATTTCCTTGAGGTAGTGATCATTGTTGATAAACTATGAGTTTTGATCAAGTGTGTATTAGTACGCAATTTCATTTACTCCAATGTCTGAATGATCTCTGAATACCGTACATGAAAGTGCGGTATAATAAAATATACAGAACAAATATAAATATGGAGGCACAAGCCTAGAAACCTGCCACATCCTTAGAGAGCTCGGACACATCACTTATAGTAAAAATAAAAATGCCTGCCTGTTCTCCTGCTATCCTGCTAGGTGGCCAGAAATCACAAGTGTGCAACCCCTAGACTAGGTTCATAGGTTCATAGGTGTTTGCTAGGCTAATGAGCACAAGGGCCTTTTTAAGCCTAGCCATGCATCCTAAATCTCTGATGAGTTCTGATACCCTTGATAAGTGTAGGAATCTTGCTAATAAAGCAGCCTTGGCATAGTGGTTAAGGTCTTTACCTCACAGGTACAAGGTCCAGCGTTTTAATTTAACTTCTGGTTATTGGCTAAGCTTGTAATAGTAAGCAGCCAGATAGCCTAGCATGAACCTATGAATATGGCAGACACCACAGGGTCACCATTTGTTAATTCAATACATTTTATTATTCAAGTTGCCATTTCTAGACAGGGCACACTGCATTGTGGGATCCGTGGAGAAAAGCTCTGCTATGTTGCAATAAGTAAGACATTCAATATACAGCATTCATTTTGACTACAGAGTTATTTGAACAGTGTATACAATGGTACATATTTGTCAGTTTTTGTATTTATAGAGTATCAGTGTGCATGTTCTAACAGAAATTTATAATCTACAATGTCATTAAATACAGAATTCTTAACAATAATGTTAACTTCATTTATATGTACCATTAAGTTAAGCAAATGGGATTTCATTAAAGTAATTATATGGATATATGTTTTAAACCCATGGTGCCTCTGGTCTATATTTTAAACATAGGGTGCATGTAGTTTAATGTACCTTTTCTTATGTATTTCTTAGGCAGGTACGATTTAGGCAGTGGTCAGTACAGGAAGAAAGAAGTTGGGGCCAAAAGGTGATTGAAGAAGTATTAGTTGAAGGCTAGGGTCTAAAATAAGTAGTATGTGAGGTGCTGACATGCAGAAATATTGAGGCAGTTTCTGCATATTCACAGTAAATAAAACCAAAAAAAAATTTCTGAAATTACACCTATTAGAAAAAGAAACTGTCTCCATTTGTGCTTGGTTTAAAAACACATACACACACATATACACACACACACACAAAACTAACAGTACCATCATAAACACCTGGTCTGAATATAGGTATTGTTAGGGAAATTATTTTTCATAAGGTAAATGTTTGGGTCTATATTACATCGTCGAACTCACGGGAGTTCAAACGATGTAATATCGAACAAGGAAGTTCAAAACCCTAAAAAGTACGTACACAGAACAGCGATTTTTTTCCCAGGGAAAAAATATTGCTGTTCTGGTACAAAAAAAACCCATATACACTTTAAACTTAAACTAATGTGGGGGGCTGTGCCCCCCACACCCCCCTACTTAAATATACCAACTCCGAGATTGTACCACAGTGGAGGAAATAGCAAAGCCGCGAAAATGGCCCACTGATTTTTTCCCTGGGAAAAAAATCGGTGTTCCGTGGCTTCGCTATTTTCACATTTCGAACATATGGGTTTGATATTGCAATGTTCGGACTCCTGTGAGTTCGACTTTGTAATATAGACCCAAATGTGTAAGGCTGGCATTAGTTGTAGGTTTCTGTTCCACCTAACTCATATGCATTAACTAAAACCTGCCCCTAATTCCAGCCTAATACAGTATCTTATGAAAAACCTTTTCCCTAACAGTAGCACTAAACAAGACACTCCCACACACTTCACATACACCAACACTCATGCACAACACTGAGTCTATCCCCTTCTGTAGCTCTTACTCTAGCCCTAATCTAGAAACACTCACGCACACATTTCCAACCTGTCACGTAAGTGCACATCACTAAACATGTCTCCTTCCTTAGCCCTTTGTCTAACTCTAACCCCCAAACACTTGTACACAAGCTCCCTCCCCAATGCTGAAACTTTTAGTATATCTAAATGTTTCAACATTAACAAATGCTCTCTTACCATAAATGTAAGCATATCCCTCACAGAAAAGGAACAGTCAGTGTTACTCATTTTGTAAACTACCTGCATTCAGCAATGAGTGCTTTCCATAAAAACATAGAGCAGTAAACTCAGTCCATGTAATTAGCATTTGCAGAGTATTCTGCAACCTCATGCACATACATCTGAAAAAAAGTTACCTAATACAAAATGTTTTAGTCCAGGCAAAAATATTACACAATTTTGTCAAAACACATATTCATTAAAATGTGCAAATTACAACTTACACAATTATTCATATACGTCTTATGGGTGACAAAACTAATCTTATGCCACATACAGAACACAAGCACATGCCACATATAAAACACAAGCACATGCCACATACAGAATGTAAGCACATGCCACATATAAAACACAAGCACATGCCACATACACAACACAAGCACATGCCAAATATAAAACACAAGCACATGCCACATACAGAACACAATCACATGCTACATATAAAACACAAGCACATGCTACATATGGAACACAAGCACATGCCACATACAGAATACAAGCACATGCCACATATCAAACAAGCACATGCCACATACAGAACACAAGCACATGCCATATATAAAACACAAGCACATGTCACATACAGAACACAAGCACATGCCACATATAAAACACAAGCACATGTCACATACAGAACACAAGCACATGCCACATATAAAACACAAGCATATGCCACATACAGACCACAAGCACATGCCAAATATAAAACACAAACACATGCCACATACAGAGCATAAACACATGCCACATATAAAACACAAGCACATGTCACATACAGAATTCAAGCACATGCCACATATAAAACACAAGCATATGCCACATACATGACATAAGCACATGCCACATATAAAACACAAGCACATGTCACATACAGAACACAGGCACATGTCACATATAAAACACAACCACATGCCACATATGGAACACAAGTGCATGCCGCATACAGAACACAAGCACATGCCACATATAAAACACAAGCATATGCCACATACAGAACACAAGCACATGCCAAATATAAAACACAAACACATGCCACATACACAACACAAGCACATGCCACATACAGAACACAAGCACATGCCAAATATAAAACACAAGCACATGCCACATATAAAACACAAGCACATGCCACATACACAACACAAGCACATGCCACATACAGAACACAGGCACATGCCAAATATAAAACACAAGCACATGCCACATACAGAACACAATCACATGCTACATATAAAACACAAGCACATGCCACATAAGGAACACAAGCACATGCCACACACAGAATACAAGCACATGCCACATATAAAACACAAGCACATGCCACATACAGAACACAAGCACATGCCATATATAAAACACAAGCACATGTCACATACAGAACACAAGCACATGCCACATATAAAACACAAGCATATGCCACATACAGAACACAAGCACATGCCAAATATAAAACACAAACACATGCCGCATACAGAGCACAAACACATGCCACATATAAAACACAAGCATATGTCACATACAGAATACAAGCACATGCCACATATAAAACACAAGCATATGCCACATACATGACATAAGCACAGGCCACATATAAAACACAAGCACATGTCACATACAGAACACAGGCACATGCCACATATAAAACACAACCACATGCCACATATGGAACACAAGCGCATGCCACATACAGAACACAAGCACATGCCACATATAAAACACAAGCATATGACACATACAGAACACAAGCACATGCCAAATATAAAACACAAACACATGCCACATACAGAGCACAAACACATGCCACATATAAAACACAAGCACATGTCACATACAGAACACAGGCACATGCCACATATAAAACACAAGCACATGTCATATACAGAACACAAGCACATGCCGATATAAAACACAAGCACATGAAACATACAGAACACAAGCACATGCCCCATAAAGAACACAAGCACATGCCACATATAAAACACAAGCACATGCCCCTTACAGAACACAAGCACATGCCCCATACAGAACACAAGCACATGCCACATATAAAACACAAGCAAGTGGTGTAGAGGAAGTAGAATATTTTCTTATGCAAATGAAGACTAGTTTAATATTTGAAAATCATGAATGCCAGAGCAGTATTGTGTTTTTTATTTTTATTCTTTTTATTGATATTTTCATTCACATATTAGACAACCAGACACAGTCTTTACATAATTAGTACACTTCAGCATAACTCCATTTCCCATTACCTGTATATGACACAGCTTGTATTATTTTCACTAACATTTTACATAACTCTTCTAAGCCATATCATGTCACACCTCTACTTGCTTCAGTACTCTCTTGTTTAGTGACACGTCTCATTGTCCTCTCACTCTTACTTAGAATTAGCACTGTTTTGTATGTGGTGACAGCCTCCACACCTTGTCAGTATATCCCACTGAAGTTACTATTTTTTATAGTAACAGTTCCATGTTTCATTAGCTTTTACTAGAGGATCTCTCTCCTTCCTTCAGCTTAAGGCCTCAGATCACTATCACAGTTTGGGATTCAAACCTTATTGATGCTGGTCATCTTGATGTCACAGTAGTGACAGTGGTCATATGTACCCATCAGAATGGTGACAATGATGCCATCACTTCCATCACAACCTTTATAATACTTCAAAAGTTCTGAATGTTTCAAAAGTGGTGTGTTGGACAGAGCAGCTTTATCTCAGGAAGAAATTATATGTTTACAGTCTGACATAATGCTGACAGAAGTAAAATGGCAGCTAAAAGAATAACAAAATAAAATGGGGATCAGAATAGATTTTCTGTGAAATTCTATAAAGAGGGAAACCAACAGCTATGTGACTTATTAGCTAAGCTATTTAATAAGATTAGGGACAAAATAGCTTTACAATCATGAAAATAGCTAGAATAAAAAACTGTTTCCAAAAAATAAAACAATCCTAAAGTTTCAACGAATTGCAGTCTGGTTTCTTTATTAAACATAGACACTAAATTCCTTGGAAATGACCTAGCTAATAGACTAGGTATGATCTTTCCTAAACTGATTCAGAAAAGATAATTTGGATTTATATGTAACATGAAGAATGTAGACAACTGATGATTTCTAGCTATTTTCTTTTTTTAATGGAAATGGGAGAATTAAAAAATACTCAAGCTGGTATTATTTTATGTGACACTAAAAATGCATCTGACACAGGCAATGAGGAATTCATATTTGAAGTTCTTAAAAATAGTAACTTTGGTGACAATTTCTTGGATTGGTTAAAAACAATGTACAAGGAACAACAAACACATGTATTAATTAATAATAATAATAATAATAATAATAATAATAATAATAATGTGACAGACAGTACAAATATTGACAAAGTTATCCATTGTCACCTGCATTATTTATGCTAGTTATTGAAGAACATGCTCTAAAAGTTAAGGAAGAATTAGAAATAGCTTTTCAAAAAGGAAAATACAGGTCATAGTTTGCAGGTGGCTGCATATTAATGCAGGAAAAAAAGACAAAATCTGCCAAGAGTGTTAAATGTATTCTAGGACTCTGGAGAGTATTCAGGATTAAAATTATTACAAAAAAAGCTACTGGAGTGGAGAATGGAAGAGGTTGGATAACTGTTGTGAGATACAAAAGAAATGTGATCTAGTTTAGGTTTAATAATTGGAAAGTATCTTAAAGATAAATTGAAAAAAAAACATTTTGAAAACTGAATAAGAAGTCATGGGCATTATTTCAGACAAAAGCTTAAAATCAGTACTTACTCACACAGCTAAGGTTATTATTTCACCAATGGTTTTGTATCTGATAAGGCATTACCCATTCCACATGACGGAATCGGTTGGACAGGAAAACAAGAAGGATGGTTTATGGTCATCAGATTATTTATAAAAATCAGTGTATACCAAGACTGTATATTCCTTGTTCTGAAGGAGGTATGGGCCTCCTCAAAGTGGAATACATGTATAATTCTGCAGTCGTATGGCTAGATTGCAAAAAGGATTTGACAGCATCCCACATTCATGGATAAAATAGTGCTTACAGATGTATAAGATACACCCTGCATTGATCTATTATATTACACTGACCATGAAACAGTGGCAAACCACTTTGCAGCCAAGTCATGATAAAGGGCAAATTATTATTCCAGGGATAAAAATTCAAAGGGACGATATTCCAGGGTGACTCTGTCACTGCTGCTCTTTTGTCTTGCCCTCAACCCATTAAGCTGTTTACTTAATAGATTAGGTCATGGTTACAATCTGGCTCCCAGTAAACAACAAAGTGTAAAGACTTCTCATTTTCTTTTTGTAGATGATTTAAAAAGGTATAGTTCATCAGATGAGATGCTGAGACCACAACTAAAAGTGGCCAAAACTTTCTCAGATGATATAAGAATGTCATTTGTTCTTGATAAATGTGCAAAAGCAACATTTAAAGCAGGAAAGCTGTAGCACCAAGAAAATATCAGTCTGGGACAGGAATGTGATATAAAGGGACTTGAACAAGAGGGAGTGTATATAAATATTTGGGAACTGATAACAGATCAACAATAAAACATGAACAAATGTGAACAAAACTCAGTAAGGTATACTTTAGATGACTAAAATTAATACTGAAAACAGCCCTGACATCTAGGAACAAAGTCCAAGCTGTAAACCAATGTGCTCTCCCCGTTATAACTTACAATTTTGAGGTGACTGGCCCTAAATGTTATTGGATCAACTGGACAGGAAAACAAGAAAAATGCTTCACACTTATCAAATGATATATACAAATCACTGTATAACAAGATTATATATTCTTCGTTCTGAAGGAGGTATGGTCCTTCTCGATGTATAGATCGGCAATCATAGGACTGCATACATATCTATTGATCTCACCAGATCCAAATGTAGTGAAAGTTTTGAAACATGAAAAGAACAAATCTAGATGACTTCCCTGTTTAATTTAACAGAAGCATATCGGTGTCAAGTGTGAATAGAAGCCAAAGCAGAAGTAGAGAAAAATCAGGTAACTGAGTGTGCCAAAATCAAAAGAAAGAATATAAGGAGAAGGATCAGATGAGAAGACAAGAAATGCGGAATTGCCATAAATGTAGTTGCAAGTACAGAAAACTCCTGGAACAACCTCATGTTGATCAGGTTCTAAAACAGGAATGATTAAGGAGAGGTGAATTTAAACCAAGAGATGAACACTTAATATTAGCAGTCCAGGATAGTGGACTATGTACATGTTGGTTTACAAAGTCCTTTGAAAATGTGGGAGAAGCAGACAAATGCAGGTTCTGCAAAGCGGAACTGGAAACATTCACACATACTGTTGCTGGGTGTGGTACACTAATGGCAGAGGGCCTACATACTGAATGGTATAATAGTGTGGCAAGACTGTTGCATTGGGGATTGTGCAAACATAATACTGAAGTAGCTGAGGAACATTGGAAACATCAGTCACAAAACATTATGAAAATGATGAAGTTTATATCACATGTGATCACCCATTACCAACAGTTCAAAAAATAGATGCGAGAAAACCATATATAGTAGTCTATGAAAAGAAGACAAAAGTAACACTGATCACTTAAATTGCTGCACACAGTTATTACAGTGTCTTACGATAGACACAAAGTAATAAAATACCAGGATTTGCAGGCAGAAATGAGGGCAATGTGGAAGAAAGATACCCAGACAGTTCTAATTCTAAAAGAATGTATCATTGTATTTAGATATGCTACTGATACATGTAATTCCTTATGAATTGCAGGAGTTAATTCTGGGCACATTGCTGCGAATAGCACTTTTTGCTAACATCAAAGATTGAAACAATACTAATTTCACAAACTTTAATCATATTTTGACTTGGGATTGAGTCCATTCTCATCATGGTATTAGAAACCCAAATGGACTGGAGAAATTATACCAGCAGAAATTGTAATGTAATTGATGTAATACAGAACAAGATCTGTAAATTTGTAGAAGATGCTAATGAAACAAGAATGTATACTAATTATGTTAAAACAGCAAGGGGGATGTGAGATTCCACACTATCCAACACATATAGCTGCTTTTAACTTGGCTCAGTTGGTTAATCCAATTAAAAAAAAGATCTTCCCTAGCTGATCAGATAAACTATATTGATTCAATTGAGGCAATCTTGAGCACAAAGTTATTAAGTTGGAAAGATGCTTTAAGAAAAAGAGGAATATGAAATGAGAAGACAAGAGGGAGAATAAATTGAAAGTTGCACCATGGGAAAATTGGAAAAAAGTTAGAAAAGGTAGAAGTGCAACAATTTTATTGGAGAAAAAAGTTACGGATGCTAGGTATGACTTATTTGATAAATGGACAAATAATACAAAAACATCAATGTAACAATTACAGACTGGACAAAATATGGGAAATATGTCATTCTTTATAAAAATGAGCCTAAATTTGTGATCAGCAGATAAATCTGTTATGTAAGCCATTTTTACTCCTTTTAAGAGTATAAGGAAAAAGCAATACGGGTGCAAAACACTGGTAATTCAATTCTCCTAAGGTGGGCAATGCACATGTTATTGACTTTATTAATATAAAGTATATGTGGCAGGTAAAAAAAAAAAAAGAAATTCATGGAATATTTCCATATTAGGTATCAGAGGTGACAAGTGGGACTGGAGTAATAGGAAGTAAACCGTTGGTGCTTTCATGTGTGAATAACTGCAGTATAGCAAAACTGTGGAAAATAATACAACAGTACAGATAAAGGAACTTCAGTCTTTGTTTACCCCCACAGGATCTTATTCAATGGCTTCACTACTGACACTTAATTGATCCATTCATTTTGGCCATGGCAGCCAGACACTCCTGGGCTGAACAAGATCCCTATGTCCCATTTATTCCTGCTGGGAGTCTTGGTCAGCTCTCCTTTCCCCATAAGAGTAGGTTGGTAAGGAGAGGGTCAACATGCTGGTCTTGGAAGGTAGCCTACCCTCTCTCCACTGGAAACACTCCAATTCCCCTCATCGGCTTTACAGAGACCATTGCTACAGTCCCTTGAGGGGAAGACTGCATCTGTATGTTGGATAATCCTTGGTTTACTTGTGCTAAGCAGTATGACTATGCTGGCATCATAGTATCATAGCATCGTAGTAGAATATTAAATTATTGACTCTAACAGGCCTTTTTAAGACTAGCCAAGTTACTCAATAATATTAGCTAGGTATTGTTCTCATAGGTTTTGTGTCAGGGAGGTTTATATGACTTAGACATGAGTAGTCAAACATTTAAAAGCTTCCTGTCTCTAATAGAGACATAGTTGCCAGACCAGGGGTATATTCATGGCTCACCATTCACTAATCTAAATTTGTTTTGAATATGTGCCAGGAAGAACTCTGCTTCACATGGATGGGAAGCCTGCTCTAGAGAAGGAGCAGCCTCTGAGACACACAGCTGTCCCTCCAGCATGTCTTATTTATGTTGAGATGAGGTTTAGATCCCTGGATCAGGTGTTTCTGTTGCTATTTGTTTTGTGGATGTGTAACAGGTCCATTAATGATGGTTCAGAGGATGCTTTGTAGGCAAGACCTAAGTTTCGTCTTAGCAGCTTGTAGGAGTCTAACTATATTGTTGTGGCTTTGAGGTGGTGTGTTAGACCATGTATTCTTTTTATGTGGAACCTCTGTGGATGCTCCAGTTGTTGCATATGCCTGTTTAGGTACATACTGAATGTGGCATTGTACTCAATGATTTGTCTTTTGAGGGCAGAGTGCAATGGGACAATGACATCTTTGGACGAACATGCCATACCCTTGTTTATATGTTGTGCACCATAGAATGATTTCCTCACCACAGTGGACACATAATGGTGAAAGGCCAGGTCACTACCTAGATATGTTCTCAAATCCCCGAACATTGGATCTACTCTTAAGGGCGTATTATCAATATTGTAATTTGCGGAGGTGTCCATCTTTCCAAAAGCTACTATTATGGACTTCTTGACATCGAAATTTAGACCATGATTCTGACACCAGTTATTAGTCTGTATCAGGCCTTCTTGGCAGGTATTTGTGTGTTGGGGGAGAGAGTCAATGACGACACCTAATTGCTAATTGTCTGCGAACATGGTCAGCCACTGGTCTTTGACATTATCCTTGACTTCAGAGAAGATGGCAAATGGATGTAACCTCAGCACTGAGTCCTGAGGGACTCCACAAATGACCAGCCTTTTTGGTGAGTTGGCAGAGACTGCTCACTTCTATCCTCCTTGGCCACTTCCTACTGGAGGCAGCAGTGATAATTGTACCTGGGTTGTCTGTGCCGTATACAGGGTTTTGTCCCTGTAAGCCATAGAGCTGTGTTAAAAAAACTTCAATATTGCTATGATGAAGTTAATGAGAAGTACCATAAAAGCATACAAGATGAGTTGGTTGAAACACATGCTCTCGCCAGACTGGACAGAAAGCTTAAAATACTGTAATCTGGATTCAGGCAAATCTAACATGGACAAGACTACATCAGATTTAGCAATGAAAATAGAGAAAATAATATTATTTTAAATTAAATTTAAAATTTTTTGCTGTTGGAAGATATTTGAAAAGGTGGTCATAGGTCCTTTGTTTCAGTGGTATTACTAGGCATTCAGTCCACAGAATCATTAAGGAACCTAGCCCAAATTCCCAAAAGTACTATCTGGATAAATGACTTGTTCAAGGTCATACAGCAGGCAAATGACAGCTGAGGCAATTAACAAGCACTTTGCCATAGCAAGTATCAAGTCACTGTAAATGTTTATTATTTGCTATATTTTAGCATGCACTAATAAATACTACTGAAATTTAAAAAAAGGATTTAACAATGTACACGATGTGTATCAACAGGTATTTTAGTGACCTGATTACATAAACAAGTGCTTCAGATATCTGCTGCTGAAGCTTTCAGCACTGGCCTATATGTGTGTTCATCATAGTTTCTGGGAGCGCACATCGATGACGACTTGTCTTGGAACACAAATGCAAATGCCATAGTCAAGAAAGTGCACCAGAGATTGCACTTTTTAAGAAGGCTGAGGAGAGCGATTCTCCCATTGACAGTTCTCACTACCATCTACAAAGGTAATATAGAAAGCATCCTGATGAACAACCTTGTAGGATGGTATGGAAGCTGATCTACCTCTGAGTGCAAATCCCTCCAGAGAGTGGTGAAGACAGCTGAGACGATCATTAAGACCACCTTACCACCAATCCATGACTTGTACTTATCCAGATGTCTCAGCAGAGCCAGTGGAATAATTAAAGACAGACTGTTTCTGCATCTATCATCCAGAAAGCGCTTCTTAAGCATACGTTGCAGAATTATGAGATTCAGGAACAGCTTCTTCCCTAATATCATCAGGCTGCTGAACTTTAGAAATCACTACGCTCCATGATGTCCACCTGGGTCAGTAGAAACTGTCTTAAATTTGCATTAACCTGGTTGCCAGTCTCATCTAATACTTAGTGCAATATTCACCATGACTGTAATTAATAACCCATCTAGGGCAGTAGCAATGCAGTAAAATATCTCTTCTTTCAGTGCAATACATGTTGT